>NC_056741.1:908373617-908535988 GCF_019279795.1 Protopterus annectens | reverse complement strand
ATTTACAATATTCCAGATAGTTGGGTTGGTAGTATTTTCCCTATGTCACACATAGCCTTGTGAATTCCTCAAATGAAGTCCACTAGATTTAGTAGGCATGACCTGCCCTGGGCAAAGCAAAATTGGGTGACATCAGGAGTTTGGAGGTTTCCTGTGTCATTATTTATCAGGTAAATGATTATTCTTTCCATGACCTTACAGATAAGACTACCTAGTGATAACTGGTGGGGGAGTATTGGAGATTATTTCATGGGGGAGAATTGTGGTGATGGGGAAATGAAATCTAAGCTGAATTTAGTGGCCAGCAGATTTGCTATATCTTCTGGTTGAGTATAGGAGATGCCATCTATAACTAATTCCACACATTGCCGTTAAAATTGTGGACATAACTGAAAAATGCTTTATGGTTATCCTTAGCTTTGGAGGCTATTTTTACATCAAAGTCTGCTTTCAGAGACTTGACTAGTTCCCTGGTTTGCTTACTTATAGTAATGAGGGACTTATTGCTCTGTTGTGCGCATTCCCTCTTACTTCTTGACAGGATTTTCTTTCTTTTGTTGTACAACCTATTAAGACCAGGGAGGCTTGTTTACCTGTTTGATCTGGATTTATTTCACTTTGGTATTGTCATTTCTATGCAGTTGTTTATGTGGTCATACAGGGCTTTTGTGTGCTCATCTGCATAGGCTTCTGTGTTTTCTGGATTTGTGGAGAGCTTGGAAACTAGCTATGCCATCACTTAATAGGAGGTAGTTTGCCTTAGAAATTTCTTTTAAATTTTACTTTAATTTCCAGGGAGGCTTTGTGATCTGATCTTACCAGTGAGGACATCACACATGGGGGGGGGGGGGAGGTTGCAGTGCTGACCCATATTTGTGAGTACCAACTCTAGGATATTTGTTCCTGTATTGGGGGGTGCAGACTCATTGCTTAAGGGTATTTGAATTCACAAAGTCAAGAAATATTTTGTCCTGTATGTTATTTATTGTGTATACCTCCCAGTTAATGGAGGGATAGTTAACATCCCCCATGAGTATGGTATTGAGCTGGAGGATGAGTAATTCAAGTAACTCTAGGTATGATGTGTGGATGTCTTGGTTCATGCAGGGGGATCAGAAGCTAGCAAGAATATGGTAATAGATTTTTCCCATAGTTAGTTGGACATGGAGTAGTTGAAGCATGTCATATTGTTTGAGCAGCATTAAGGTGAGCTTATCCTTTATGTAGATAAATACATCTCTGCCTTTTACTCTTTCACATTCAGTGGGTGAACAGAACATATGATAGGCATTATAGACATGCACTGCCAGAGTGGTTTATGTGGCTTTAAACCATGTTTCAGTGACTGCACAGATGCCAGGATTCTCCAGGCGAGGAGAGCTTCTAAGGAGTGTAGTTTCTTGTTGAGAATCCTAGCATTGAGCAGTACCACTTTTAGCTTGCCCTGAGTAGTTTTTGTTATGTTGGAATGTTTGTTTGTTTGGCAGTGCCTAAAAAAAAGCACTATAGGGATGGATAATGTTTTTATCAATATCCAAAAGCCTAGAGGCAACAAGTGAAGACCATCCCTAGCAAAGCAGCATGGCCTGTTGACCATGACATCTCAGGCTGACAAATATTGGACCCCTTTGGAATGACACAAGTAGCTACGCTAATTGTTAAAGTCAATCATTTTCTGTTTGTATTGTGACATAATTTATGGAGCTGGAGGCATGCTCAGTGTTAGGCTCATACCTGCCTGTAACACATAATCTGAGAGTTAAGTCATGTCATTCTTCAAGGAGGTACATCTTAGCACTTACACCCACATGGACTATGACTGAGTCATATTGGTAATTAGGGGTAAGTGAGTTGAGTGCTTGCATGATATAAAGGGATGCTGGCACCTGACAGGCAACTAACTGTAACCTTTTCCTTATCCAGCCTTGTGATGGGATTGCTGGTGTGTCTCACAATGGAGTCACCTATGAACAGAAAGTTGGGTTGTGAAATTCTTCACCTTATGGGCTTAGTAGTTGAGACACAATGAGATGTTGCTTCATGTGTTGTGCTGGTAAATGCCTTGTGTGCATGCAGAATTTCTGAGGACTGCACCTGAGAGGCTTTTGAGATTTTGGGTAGGTTACATGTGAGCACCTCCACATGGGTAGGTCTATATGTATGGTTCTTAGTAGGTGTGGTGAGTGGTGTGTGAGAGTCACTGACAACCTGTTTGTTTCATTTTGTGTCTGTATGTGAGAGTCTGGCTTCCAGTGACAATGTGTAACTACATCTCTCACATATTGTATTTGTCTGTTTGAGAATTAAGTGGTTGCCAGTGTATATAAGGCAACTGATACATTGCCTCAGGATGCCCATGTCAACCAAGCTGGAAAAAGAGATGGTAGGAAAGTGCATTTGCGTGGCTGTAGATCTCACTGTACTTACATGAGATAGAAGTAGAGAGGGTTTATATCCCCACAAAATATGGGAGTGCTTATCTGATGCAAACTGCATCTAATTTAGCCTGCAATGCTGTCCAGCACCCAAACCAGGTGCTGTCTAAGCAGTGATAGTCCTGGGTGCTATGATAATGTAATGCAGACCTAACTAGTCCTACCTAAATGTGTTAAGTGCTGCTCACTGTGCATATTAGCTGTTCTGTAAGTAGTGTGGACTGAGTTTAAGTTCCAGGGTAGTTTTTATATGGAAATGTCAACTTTTGGTGTTTGTGTATGCACAAGGTACCACTAACTGCCACTGAATGAAGCAGTTTCTCATAAATGCAAGGCTTAATTATGCTCAGAAAAAAAAACAAGTTTAACACTAAGCCCACAGCCCAATCAGATAAGAACACAATGAGCTTTCTACCAGTATTTCCAAGTTCAGATGAGTAAAATCAGTCCTCTTCTGCCACAGGAGTGCAGACTTGACCCTGCTAATATAACATGACTGATTTGGAGCCTAAGTGTTGAGGAGCAACAAACAGATTACTGGAATTAACTTAGCAATTCACCAAATACACAGTAATGCAGTACAGAATAGCAGCCCTTACAGCAGTTTGAAAAACAGCTTAAAATTTAAGGAAGTACTGAAAGAATTAAATACCATAGTAAACCTTCACTGTAAATGAGAATAAAAAATGCAAGTGCAAAAACTGTACTTAAATTTTTATTGATTTATCCAGTGAAATATATATATTTTTTACTTTATTTATTTATTTGTTTATTTTTGATATAGTAGCACCAGTCATCTGGAAACTCTTCATATGGCACAGTTGCAACACAGCCAGACATAAAGGACTTTTTGCCATGATCCATAGCTACCCATGCATGTTCATGTAAGCATCCATACACCTTGCATGTGCTGACTTCGTCGGCCAGACCAGAAGTCATATATCCACCCCTAACTGAAATGAAGTATAACACAACATGCCAAACTGTGGTACTGAAATTCATGTGAAACCTTACATTTGGTACCTTATATAAAAGTTCATATGTCAATCCCTTTGAAAGTTCTTAAGAATACTTTCTGGGGATAATAGCAACATACCCAGGGTACAACATTCAAGTATGACTGCCATTCTATATTAGTGGAACCCACAATGATAAATTTGACTGTAGTATATTTTCTGTCTCAGTACATGGAATTTTTACCCATTAGTCCTGCTCACCATTTGACTGATTCCAGCAGGCCCATCAGACAGGCAGCCATTAGATAATTTTTGTTGTTAACACTAGCCTTCCCTTGCATGTTATGGTAAGTACTCCTGGGTGAGGCATGCCATGGCAGTGGTATGAGATGTCTGTCACATCTGTAGGTAATATACCCCCTCAAGCAGCACACAGCTCCTTTTTATTTACAGACATCATTCACTAGGTCTCTGGTCTCCACTGGAGTTTTCTAATGGGAAATGGGTCTCCAAGATATCACCAGCCTACTCCCAATGAGAGGTAAGCACACAATTCCTCTTCATTCGTTTCTCTCTCTCTCTCTCTCTCTCTCTTTCTTTCCTCTCGGCCAGCTCTTCCAAAGTCTTGCCCACCAATTAGAGCTGTATCACATGAGAATTACAGTTTATTCTCTCCACCCCATGATGTCAGCAAGATTTTGACTTCTGATCCAATGACAACACAATAAAGATATATAATAAAATTGTTCAGCATTCTGCACTTTGAGAACAAGGCATATATCACCAATGCAAACCCAGTCTAATTCAGCATGCCAGATGATAGCAAAATGTCTATAGAACCTTACAGATTGTAACATATATATGAGGCCATATATAATTTCTCCATTGTGACTTATTATAACATTTTATAGGAAGTGAAAAAAATGATACTCTCTTAAAAAGTGCACATATGACTAACATTCTACCTCTACGGATGTAACTGTGTTCTAAATTTGACTGGTAAAATGTGTCCCTCAATGCATAGAGTTTTACTGATACTTAGTTCATATTCACAAAAATGTTGCTTTGTCTGGAGAAATAACTTCTAATACATGTCAAAAAGTAACTGTTGGTATAAAAAGTTATGGAACAAGGTGAACGCCCAGTCCAAGCAGCAAATAAAGCAATAAAAATATAACAGAGGATAAGGGCGAAACACAGCTCTAAAAAATAATAGAATAGAATGTCACTGATATATCTCATCAACCTCCAATCGACACAGCTTCTCCAAAAAAATAGGCATCCAAGATAAAAAATCCGTTTTCTTTATTGTAAACAGGTACCAGAGTTAGCGCTTTCACCTTGCGGTTTCATCATGAAAGGTAGTTTTTACTGCCAGAAGCCACCTCTTTATCAGTTACATTAAGGCCCTTATCAAAGGGTGTCCAATCTTACTATGTAATGTTACTATCAATACAAATGGTAGTTTGATCAACAGCAAGGCTATTAGGAGCGGCCTAGACAGTGTCACCAAATAAATATGCACGTACTCTCAGGACCTAAATATGTCTCTACACAGATCAGCCACAATGAAAGGTTTAAATATATTTAATAATAAATATTAAAAGAACAAGAAAATACTTAGTATATATTTACAGTGACAGCAGAGTTCAAAATCACAGGAAATATTTAAAACAACATTGCAGGACAGTCACAGGTAAATAAAGAAAAATATATAAAATAAGCTTTGCTATATTCCTGACTATATTTAAGAATTACTATAACCTAGAAACTTACTTGGAGCAGCAAGACAAATATGTGGTGAATGGATCCTCTAGCTAATGTTGTCAGGTCAAAGACAGAATACAGAGTCTCTCTCAGAATGTTCTTAAATTAATATCTCAAATATTACTGCTGCGATAGCTTGCAGAATGACATAATTCTTGCCATTTGATTATGTTCCAGGTAAAACTCCCACTGCTGAAAGCTAGCATTATTTAGCATCTACCTGTGAAAATACATACAGAAGGTCTATTTCCTCAAATCTTTGCAATTCCTGGAAGTCATAAAACAATAAAACACTTCCAAGACAATACAGACAACTTCTCAGCACAGATATTGTGTCTGTTGCTGCACTGAAACTGGAAGATAACATCTTTTTATTGCATGGCCATAAAGTAATTTAATTTCACCTATTTTATCTAAAGTTAACCTTCTGTATCCCTGTTTTCACTGTTAAAACATGTACATTTAAGCAGTTACAATAGTGTATGTACATTTCTGTTCTATTCCAGTATGGCATGCTGTGGTTACATTTTAAGTACGTTTCAAAATCCTTTTCAACACATGTCTGTACCAGCAGTTTGATATACACCCAGGGTTGCCAGGTGTCCCTATTTGGGTGGGACTGTCCCGAGATCAGCAGCCTGATCCCGAGTCCTGCCCTGCCAGTTTAAATCCCGGCCAGCCTCCGCTTTGTTTGTTTTTTTTTGATTGGTCCATATACCTGGCATACAGGCCAATCAAAAATCGCTAAACACGGAGCTTCTTCTGTTCCGCATTAAACAGAAGTAGCTCCGTGTTTATCGAGTTTTGATTGGCCCGTATGCCGGTATACGGGCTAATCAAAAATCGCTAAACACGGAGCTACTTCTGTTGAATGCGGAACTGCAATGTTCCGCATTAAACACGAGAAGCTCCGTGTTTAGTGTAGATGTAGTGTTCTTTAATGTGGAATTCTGTTCCGCATTAAACAGCTTTTTTTTTTTGTTTTTTTTTTGTTTTTTTGCTCTTCACTTTTTTTTTTCGTCCCTACCTGGCCGATATGAAATGTGGCAACCCTGTATACACCTGACATACAGTTTTAATACATTTATAACACAAGTATCTTACAGAATGTATGTTGACATTCATAAATGACACATAACCATTTACAAAATTCCAGACAGCTGTGCCGGCAGTATCTCTCTTTGTCACACTCTATATAAATCATGTTGATATTCACAAAGGACATGTAATTATTTACAAAATTCCAGCTAGCTGGGCTGGCAGTATCTCATTTTGTTATATGTCTATATAAGTCTTGTTAACATTCATAAATAACATATAATTATTTATAGAATTCCAGCTAGCTGTGTTGGCAGTATCTCCATTGTCACACCTTTCTAAAATTTTAGTGTGGAACCAGCTACCTATTTCCCCTTATCTACACCTCCAATGTACTGGGCTAACAGCAGGAAAGTCTTCTTCAACCTTTCAGGGGTATAAAAATATTTGTGAAGACATTTTCATCCAAATATAAGTTTTCTTGATTGTGGTGTTTTATTAACAATTGTTAACCTTCTTACGCAGTTCTTATCATTGAACTGTTTTGTTAGGTGCAATTCGCATCCCATCTTGGTTTTCTCCTGAGCAGGTATCTTAACTATAACCAGGGCTTTATAACAATTTTGACTTTATTTCGTATGCCAGTCTACTGTCACTTCTTAGTATAACCAGACTCCTTAATTTCTGCTACTTACACTGTTACAGAGTCTTAGCCTTCCTGCACAAACTGTGGTAATTAAGATGATACCTCACTGGTAGATTATATTTTTCTTTAGATTACTACCAAGTTAAAAGGGGTCTATATTAAAAGAACGAAAGTTTACTTACCCGAATACCTAAATGCCGACACGTCTTTATCGAACCGTGAAAACATCAATCATCCTGAAGCGCAAAATCCAAAACATCAAATCGTCTTGGTTGGCCCTTCTATGGTATAGCTCTGTAAGGTAAGTGTGCGATAGTTACGGACCTTATGGTTAGGGTGCGGGTTAAGGTAAGTGCATAGATGGTAATGTATGTTAGATTTAGTGTAGGGTTAGAAGTAGGATTTTATTAAGTGTATGTGTGTGGATTATTTAGTTTGTTTGGGTATAGCTTTTTAAGTTAAGTATGTGATAGTTACGGACCTTAGGGTTAGGGTGTGGGTTAAGTTAAGTGCATACATGGTGGTATATGCAAGCTTTAGTGTAGGGTTAGAAGAAGGGTTTAGTTTTGGGTTAGAAGTAGGGTTCTGGGTATGTGGTTTATTTAGTTTGTTTGTGTAGGTAGTATGTAGCGGGTGGTGGGATGGGACAACTATGACATTTCGAGTTTTTGAATTTCGCGGTTTAGGGCATTCGGTGTATTTGCGGTTCGCGGAATATGTGTCGGCATTTAGGTATTCGGGTAAGTAAACATTCATGCTTTTAATATAGACCCAGTTAAAAGCCCATCTTTACTAAAAAGCTTGCAAAAATATCTTAGTGAAACTTCTTGCTCTTTCCATATTCCTTTTATGTTACTGATCCTCTACTTATTATACCCTATTAGCATCAATCTTTCTTTATATAGCTATCAAGATAGGTTTTGTGAACAATTTCATCATTTATTTATTTCAGTTATGCCACTTGGTAAGTTTCTTCCTTGTCCATCATCTAAACACAATTTTAAAACAATCCATTCTTGCTAATTCTCCCCATTGTTTCCATTGCCACATCCTTCTATTGGCATCAGCATCAAGCCCCTTTCTCCCATTTTGTTCATGGGGTTGAAGTGTAACATTAACAGTGACCATCACCTAAATATTGCATAATAGTTTTACATCTGGGGTTTGCTAAATATTGACAATACCACAGCATCCCAATATAGTTCTAAATTTGGCAATAAGAGACCACCTGACTTCTTTGCAGTTTTAGCTTCACACAGACCACTTTAGGTGCATGTCCATCTCATATAAATGTTCGCTTCCATTGTGACATCTTTAAATATTCTGCCTTTCTAGGTGGGCAACTCATTGCCTGAATACCATACAGTACTGAGATCACATGCCAATTTAATGCTTGAACCTTCTGGTCTAAATCTGATGTTAATTTTGCCATTTTTGAAAGTGTCCACTGATTTTGTTGGAAATTTTCATATATTAGTAGACTGGCCTACTGAGCTGCCTATCCATACACCCAAGTACTTCAGTTTGATTTCTGTTGCTAAGAATTGATATTCTTTTAAAAAGGACTGAGTATATTCTAGATTTATTGTAACTGCCTTTGTTTTGTTTATATTGATACTGTATCCTGATATTCCCCATAATGCCTTAAGCTGTTGAATATCTTAGGGTGGTCCATCTCTGTATCAGATAATGTCAACAAAACATCATATACAAATAACACTTGATTTCCACACTGATAACGTCTAACTGAAGATTGCCTTATCTATTGAGCTAATGGCTCTAAATATAAAGCAAGCAGCTATGGGGGCAGAAGTCATCCCTTCCTAATGCCACGATATGACTTGAAATTCAAGATTAATCTTGTTAACACCTTTTCCACCACTGTAGACACATCACGCATTCAATGGAGCAGGTCTGTCTGCAAACCTCTTCTTGGTTAACACCATAAATAAAAAAAATCACAGCATTTTATCAAATGTTTTTCAGCATCTAAACTCAGAATCAATAAAGATTCCTGTAACTCACAAACATTATTCAAGACCATCATGGCCATCAGTGTACTATCAAATGTACCACATCCCACTACAAATCTGCATTGGGCAATATGTGTCAGCTGCAGTAGAAATTAAAACTACCCTCTAAGCTAAAATAATCATGAAGATTTTATAGTCATGATTAAGCAATAGAATGGGCAATAGGATTCCGACCAATAAGGACTTTTGCCTTCCTTTAGCATTATGGTTATAACCACTTGTTTCCAAGATTTTTTATTTCTAGCCTCTGAAAAATCTGATTCATTAGGCTTAACCCTAGTTCCTCAAGACCACACCCAATTAACTTTGAAACTTGCACAGGTATTCCTGTTGGTTCTGGTGACTTCCCACTTGCTTGTTTTTTAATTCTGCTCAACATCTAAAGTGATCCTTCCCTTAATTTTGGTAATGCTAATATATCCAGGTGTTCATTTATTATAGGAATTCAGTTTTCAGCTTCTGTTGACAGAGCATAAAACTCAGTATAGTAATCCCTAAAATCTTATAGCAAGCAAGTCTGGAGTGTTTTGCCGCATCTGTTCCTTTCCCTCCTGTAATCTATACACCATTCTGTCCACATTTTATTGCATTAATCTCACTGCTAATAACCTCAGTGTTTTGGTGGTATTTGCAAAATATATTCCTCTTATCACTTATTTTTGAAATATTAGTTTCTGATTTACATAGTTTTGTAAACTGGTCCAGTAACTCACTCATTCTACAATTTTCTAGCTCCAAACACTCCATAGTCAATTATTAAAGATCTCTCAGTTCTCAACTGCCTTCTGATGTCTCAAATTTTCTTCCACCTCTTAACTCCTAAATGCACAATAATATGATTTTTATGCACTCATTTAAACATAAATCATTTTTTGTGTGTCTGGTGAACTTGCTCAGCTGCTAATAGAGTCTTTCATCAGTTCCATTAACCTTTAAATGTTACATTGTGTAGTAAGTAAACAGGGAATCACCAATGTCTGTCTAATGGGCCTCCCATTTCATATTTCAAACTCATGAACATTAAGTCATGCTCTGTTAAACATATTGGTTATATTTGCATATCTTCTACTAGATATGTCCTTTCTTTCACACTAAGAATCTTATTGATCTTAGACCACTGCTTATGTCTTGTAGAATAAAATGTGTATCCCCAATCCTCTAAATCTCTATGAAAATCACTCCAAATCTCTATACATCCTAAATTTCCCCTTTTGTCATCCATTTTCCTCATCTGGAACCCCTGATAACTCATCATGTGTTAATACTTCATTCCACTACCCCATAAGAATCATAGCTTCTACAAATGGTAATATTATTGCAAGTACAGTCTTCAGTTTATCTGTTTTCAATCATGAAAGCATGTAAATATTCACCAGCATTAAGTTATCTTCTCCAGGAAACTTTTAATGGCAACAAATGTATCTTTAACAAATGCTAACTGACTCTGTACTCTAAAGTTATTAATGACCTGGAAAAGCAAAAGAATTACCACCCCTTGTAGGCTAATGTTTGCCCTACAGTAAACCCTGCTCTGTGAAAATGTTGATGCTGTAGATTATCTAAATGTGTTTCTTGGACGGCCACCACTAATGGATTATACTTTTTAATTACCACAAATATTCTGTATCTTTTAACTAGATTGTCAATGACATTACCAGTCCATGAAAATATTGACCATCTTAAATTATATTTTTGAATATGGCCATATCTTTAAATACTTATTTCCACTCTTATTCTCACCAATCAGTTTAATATACCCCTACTTTTCCTTTGGTGTTCATTTGTATCTTCTAGTGACTTAGGGACTCATTTCTCCTCAAAATCCTTTCTTTTCAACCCAGTTTATTTAATAACATGTTTCCTCTGTCATCACTTTCCTTTTTTTGGAAATCAAACTTCTTTATTGGCACGTAGAAACCACATATTCCAACAATGGTACAGTTCACATGCATGGTGCACCATTTAATAGTCAGTAGTGGCTGACCATCTGTTTTTTTTCCAAAATATCCTAGACAAGCAATCTTTACTTTTGATTTAACATCTGGGCATAGTCACAGTCCAGCACTAGTGATTCCATCCAACTCTGCATATGTCATTTCAAACAATCCTTCTATGAGACCAGTTTTCAAAAAAAAAAAAAAATACAATAACAAAAAAAAAAAACACATTAAAACAAGTAATAACAACACTTTCTACTATTCCAGAACAGGGGAGGAGGCAGATAAATTTGTAGCTGATTACCAATGAAGAATCTTCCTTGTTTTTTATTTGTGATCCTGATATTGTGATTTTCCAATCAAGTGTTACTTTACCAACCTTATAGATAGTATTGCACAATTATACCAGGGGTCAACTATTGTATCTTCCAAAATTATTATATCCTGGATAGTAATACTTGTCAGGTTAGTAATAATGTCTTATCTATCAGGCTTATTTATTTTCAAACATTTAGTCACTGCCTTTTCTGACATAACAGCAAGAGTTTGAACAGATTTTGCAACAATAAACTCACTTGATATGTTTAGAGTGAATTACAGTTTTGTCCTCAAAACTACCGCTAACCATGTTCATGAATATAACCACACCATGGTGTTGACTCTAGACATAATAGCCTTTATTAATGTAAAGAAGGGTCTCAAATTGTTAGCGCATGTTCTGGCTAAATTTAATTTCATAATTTCTCTGTTCTATTTTTACCTATTTACAGGGCTTATTTAAGCTAGTCTTTCAGGTAGCTTTATTAGTAATAAGCCACTTCTTATATATAACATCTTCTTCATTCTAATTAACTATTTAGTGTTGCAGCGCAGAATGTGGTCAGTGCTTCAGGATGTTTTAGCCATAACTACCTTATATTTAAAACTGACTGCTTTTGTTTTAATAATATGCCATATACTTTTTGTGTCAAGACCATGCAGTTCTTTTTCTCAGAGAGAATATTTAAGGTTTCTAGCCAAACCAAAATCCGTCTTTAGAACAGCAACATCATTATTTAATAGGGTTGCCACCTTCCGTTGTGGCTAAAACTAGACTTAGTCTATGGATGGAATACCTTTAATTAGATGTTTCCCACGTGGACAGTGCTCTTCTTGCCAACATGTTATGAAAATTAAACAATTTTCTTCTGCTAACACATTTATTGTATTCAATATTAAGTGTTTTCTCAACTGTATTTCAGAATGGGTGATTTATTTGGTTGAATGTCGCCTCACAGTAAGACGCTGTCTGGTTCGATTCTCAGCTAGAGCATCTTCTGTGTGGAGACATGCGTGAAAGGGCGTACCTTCGTTGAAGGTTGTGCGTCAGGCCTGGCAAGCCGGTACGTAAAAATCAACTGCCAATCATTAGCGGACCGGAGTTCCGCTGTGGCGACCCCTAACCGGGAAAAGCCGAAAGACACAAACAAACAAAGTCAGTGTTCTGCATTTTATGTAGGACAAACTTCTAGACAATTTAAGATTCATATTTCTGAATATTTTAGTGACGTTCATTGTCAAAGAATGTCTAATGCTTTATATAGGCATGTTTTGCAACATCCTACTGCTAAGTTTAGATTTACAGCTATTGATCATATTATGGTTAGAGGAAGTAATAGACTAGGTTGGCACAATATATTGAACAACAAAAAAAAGTTTTGGATAACTAAATTAGGAGCTTTGTTCCCTCCAGGTTTAAAGGATGTGTTATAATTGGTGAAAGGTGGAGGGTGTGTGTGTGTGTCTTGTTTGGTGCATTTAAGTGTTACTGTGTATGGGCTCTTCATCTCTGCTTGTGCTTTCGCTGAAGAAAGCTTTTGCCTAAAACGGTTTGAAATTTTCTGGAGCATTTCTCTATTTATTGTTGGTACAATAAATAGGTATTGGTGGTTCACCTCATTTTTGCTGGCCAGTTGTGTGTTTTTTTGACTTTTAAAACTGGACTTAGGCCACACACCCCTCATACCTCCCAAAACAACGCCCATTCTCTGTCCACATCCTGCCTACTTTGTGACATCATTGTTGCATCACACAAGGGGAACTCCCTCTTTTTCAGATTGTGATGCCTTTTTTTCTAGGATTACCAGCTGTCCCACTTTTCGAGGGACAGTCCCTCTTTGGGCAGTTGTGTCCTGCAAAAAATGATAAAAATGGCAAATGTCCTGAGATTTTTAGGACAAAATTATTTCCTATATTTTATGTAATAGTTGCATAAAACAGTTATTCTGTATCTGAAACCCCTAAATGTTATAAGAAACAGAATAAGCAACTAAAATACTACAAGAATAAGCTTTTATTTAGGCAAAAAAGTGAAGTTCTGTCCTTTGTACTGGCCATGGGTATGTTTCGGCCTCCAAAATCTGATGTTTGTACCAAAAATGTCCCACTTTGAGCATTTGAAAAGGTGGTAACTCTACTTTTTTTCTGCGGATTTATTATGCTTTTTGTAATAAAAGCATGATAAATCCGCCAACTAAAGAAATTTGAATAGTCTGTTTCTTTTTTGAAACAGAACACCGGAGTTTGTATAGTGTTTTCCAGACTACCAAACAATCAGTTTGATTTCCAGATAGTCTGAAATTAAATTGTTCTGCAGTCACCAAATGCTTCATAATACTATCACACCGTGTGACAGTATGAGTACTTTCAACTAGATGTAGTCTAACCTCACCCTTAAATTCCAGAAGCTGTTAAGGAGGGTGCAGGGGGGCTTGACGCCACACTCCCTGATGATTATATACCAACTGCAAGGTTACACAGCAGTGGGGAAGGGGCATAACCCCTCCTTAGTATAAGTTCAGTTTTGTTAGTCTTTTTCAGTTTCAGTCTTTTTCTGTCAGGCTTTTTACTGTTGATCTTATATTGTTTCAGCCATTTTAGGTACATCTATGTATATGTAAACTCCAAGACTGTACAAACTCAGAGAAGCATGAGAAAATGAGGAAAAAGCAACACTCATGTTCTTGCTCTTCTCCAAGTCTAAAAACCATGATGATACACTGGTGATTTGTCAGTGATAGAGTCTTAAGCATCAATCAGCTGTCTGTCCACAAACAGTAGGGCTGCAGCTACAGTGTTACATCAAGTGGAAAATAACATATCTTAATATGTGCAATAATCTGATATGCATATCTACAATATGAATGTGCAGCATTTATATACATTTCAAAATGGCTCTAAGGAAGTTCAAATTTAGATCTGAAGCATTCCATATGTCATAGTTATCCCCTGAACAAGTGCAACCTCAAATTGTTGTTTTTCTATCTATCTGCCTAGCAAAGCAGTGTCACTTTTTCAGAGTGAGAATGAGTCTTTAGGTTTTGCAGATATTCGATATAAAAGAGGTTAAATGGGGAAAAAACACTCAAATTTATATTATCTCTTGTATGATTCCACAAGTTTTCATTCCAGGTAATGCAGTGCCAGGTCATCAACCCACCTTGACAGTATTCAAGGTTTGGCATGATGATCCAAAAGTCTGTGAGTTACAGTACCTGTATTTAATGTATATTGAATATCAATATCAGAATGTCCATTTACTTGAGTTTAGTATTTAAAGCTGCAGTTTTAATTCTTGGGATTTATATTAATGTATATCACAAGATACATGATGTAAATATTCCCTATTTGCAAAGATTTATTTAAAGTTATGTACTTACTGCATCATTTAAAGTGAGGGGGCTATAGCAGATATAGTGCTAACTTTAAGAAAGAGATAACAGTAAGATTTTCTATGTGCCATTTATCTTCCCAGGGAGAGTCAGTTAAGATGTGCAATCAACAAGAACTTGTACTTATCTAATGCCTCTTTATTCAGTCATATTAACAATTTATATATGAAATGCATGCACACGTGTGTGTGTGTGTGTGTGTGTCTGTATATATATATAGATAGATATATATAAAATACATACACACACTGCAATATATAAGACAACAGAAAACAAGTTACGGAAGCAAATGTCCATAGAAGGAAGTAGTTGTCTATTGCAGAAATGTCAGAAGGATGAGAAGCATGCCCCAAGACAAAATATTTGTATAGATTACTTCTTATATAGAGTCCAGTAAAGTTAACATAGAAAGAACTTCAAGTGGAGGGGCAAATGCCCACATCTTTGATATCAGAGAGGTGAAGTTTGTCCTGATGCCATTTCAGCAAATCTCTGTAACAACAACTTAGACGGCTAGTGCATAGGTGGTTGACATATGCTCATAGGTTTGACTGTCAAACTTATAACCTGTTGGCCTTCAGGAAGTTTGATGGATATATATTAAGATTATTTCTGAAGGCTGTAAGTCTCACAGCTCTTCTTAAGGTTCATTAATCCCTTTAATCTCTCTGTAAAGTTTTAGCATTTTAAAGTTATTTTTTTTTTAAATATTAATCCTAGGTTTCACTGTCATTTTTAGTTCCAGTAGAAGTTTAAGTGATCATTTTGGAGATGATGTCCTTAGATTTGGATGAAAGTAAAGAAGATGTGCTGAGACCTATAAAGGAGTTAAAGGACAGTCAGCTGATGTGATGCCTTCTGGTAGTGATGATCCTAACAACTGACAAGTGATGAAGCTTTGGAAGTTTGAAATGGATGGAGCTACAGAAGTAATATGGTAGCAAATGAAAGTGGTGTTTAGGCTACTTAACTGTAACATGAAGCAGTTTGAATCCACTGGTAGTGATGAATCTGGTGAGTTTGTAGTCTGTTGTAATGGTATTCAGTGAAACCCATGTAACAGCTGCACAAATATTAGCGAAGGATACATTTCTATATTTTTACTAAAACGCATGAGAGATGGCCAGTGCTTTGGCTGAATGGGGCAAACACATGGATGACATACTTTTATTACACCTTTTCATTAAATAACTTGATAAGTCAGTTATCTACCTTGATAAAGTACCTTTCGGAAGCCAGTTTATTTTTTTTGAGAATGAGAAAAAAGTTTTGACTCATCATAACTGATTGGGTCTTCTCAACATAAAATCTGAACTGTCTGTGGACCTCCATGTAATATAACAATTGTTCATCTCTGTTTAGTTAGAAAAAAGAACAAACTAGTTAATATTTGTCTCTGTGGCAGCCTTATGAATAAATGAAGGAGTAGTCATCAGTAGCAATCAATCCTAATGAATGACTAGGTAGGGAGGTTTAACACAAGAGGTCTGCATATTGGAAATTCTTCTACTAGGAGTAAAGACCACTAGGATTAGAATCTTTCAAGGCAAATAATTCAAATCAGCTTTAGTATTAAGATCAAAAAGAGGAAGAGTCAGCTCTTCTAAAATTAAATGCAAATCTCATGGAGAAGTGTAATCCTTGAAAGGAGGTTGGGTCTCAAATGTACCTCTTAAAGGCAAATATAAAGTGCTGGAGGCTTGATGGTACTTGGATGTGGCAGTAAGTTAGACATTTACTGAAGAGGAAATTAGGCAAGTATCAAAAATCTGAAAAAGGTAATCTAGAACTGTTCATAATGGACCTGCAAATGGATCTAATCTGGTGGAAATTGCCCATATAAAGACTGTGACCATTTACATTTGTACATCTTTGTAATATTAGGCCTATGGACAGATGTAGGGATTTCGACTACCCTGTGTTGCTATGAACACTCCCTGGTCAGTACTGGACTTGTACTAACAATGTGGGTAGATCAATGGACTGATGGTCCAGTTTAGGCTTACTGGACATCTGAGTCAATAAGGTTCTAAAGGGCCTCAGACATAGAGACATACCAGAACAAACATAGTTATCAAAGCTAGAATGGGCAAAGATAATAATTCTGAACTTGTTCTGATTAGTTTTCTAAGTGAACTCAGAATAAGGTGAAGTAGTAGAAATGTATAAAGGAGTCTTGAAGGCCAATTCTGGATGACAGCATCCCTGGGACATTCTGCCAAGGAGGAAGGGATGTTAGGGAAAATATATTATTTTATTTGGCCTTGGTCAGGAATGCAAAGAGCTCACAGCAAGGGTTCCTCCAGTAGAAGAATAACTTCTGCATCACAGAAAAGCTGAGAAACCACTTGTGAGGCACCAGGAAACAGCAACTATGCCTGTCCACTACAGAGCTGACCTTTCAAATAATTTGACTTACTATTACAAACTGGTTTATTGACATAGTCCATTTCCATACCTTCTCTGCTTCTCAATAGAAGTGGTAGGAATGAATACCCCAGGCATGTTTATTTATCAAATCACTATCACATTCTTGGTGTAGATGGCAGTTTCATCATAGGATAGGGAGACCTGGAATATTTGCAGAGTGAGGAGGACCGACATCATTTACAGAACACTGATTTAGAGACCACCCTCTATCTGAGATCATACACTTTGGATTGTCTGCTCTTAATAGTGTTCTCCCCCAGAGCAGAGGTGTCAGTGGTAACAACCACTTGAGGGATGAGGATTTAGAAAGGACTGCCCAGAGTAAGATTCAGATCACAGAGCCATTATTCTAAATTAAGCCTACATGCCTCAGAAATCTTTATGAGATGGGACATGGTAATCTGATTTCAATGTATTTTGAGAGCCCAGTGGAGGACACTTGATGTGGAACCTCCCATGAGAAACTGAAGAACCATGTAAACTGTAGCTTCAATGAAACCCAGTGCTGTGAAACAGCTGTTGTGACTAATTAAAAGTATTGTTTACAGGGGTCTTGATTTAATTCCAACAGCTGCAATGGTCTTGCCCTCCTTCTTTATGTTTTCCAGTTTCTCCTTAACGTTTGGCCTAAAAAAAGTGGGAATGTTAAAAAGTGCATTAAGGAAGATGCCTTGGAATCTACAGCTAAATCTCATATAACAATGTAGAACTATGCTGATGGCTGCTACACTAGATGCACTGTCCACTAAATTAAGCTCTGTGCTCATGATGGGGTCTAAGACAGAGAATATATTGGACAACTGTAGCTGCAACTTAGTTATGGATTGTCTGCTAGACAACTCCTTCAATGAAAAAGTCATCTCACTGACCAGCTTCTGTTGGAACAGTAATAGTTGTGACAGTTTGCTGCCCTAAATGTGAATGTGGATGATACATAAATAATGGCTCCCAAATCTGTCACTTTGAACTCTTTAACAGAAGGACAGATATCAGGACTGTATGGAGTAGCAGCTTTTTAATGGAAGCTGTATAGTAACAATAGACTTTGGCTTGGGAGTTTCAACCCAGAAACTCCAAATCTTGGGAGGTCTGAGGATCTTGTCTGGTCTGCTTAGAGAGGCACTATAACACCATGATCTTCCCATTGAATCCTGAGCAAAAGATGCACCATCCTGACAAGATCACTCAGGAGGATGGTTGGGAGGGTCAGAAAGGTTTATTGTAGAATTGTCTTGGCAGAGTGCAAAAGATCTATGACCTATGCTTCCATCTGCCTCATCATTTCTAGTATTTCAATGAAACTAAGGAGCATCTAGAGTGATGGTAGGAAACCAAAACCATCTCTAGCATCTGTATATGGGGTGTGGGGAAATGCAGGGGAGAGTCCATGTGCTTCTTCTTGCACCTGTGCTTCTTACCTGACCTTAAATAGGAGGTACTCATGGAATTAGGTTAATCATGCAGTAGCCCGTCAGTCTGTCCAGCCTGATAATAAGAAGGGATGGCCAAAGCAGCAGACAAAAAATATCTCTGCTGGAGGCTGTAGTCAACATGGGTAGAGTTGCTAAGGGGAGAAAATGAACAAAATAAATGCTCCTGGTGCTGGCAACGTACAGATATCCAAAAAGCTCTATGTCAAACGATAGGGTCTATTCAGACCTGCCAAAATGCTTAAATATGTCCAAGCAAAAAGATAGCTGTTCAGCGCAAACAAAAACGAACACTTGCCATGAATGTAAAGTCCGTTCAGGCAAAATTCACCAAGATAGAAATCCTTTCTGCCAATTATTCACAAAGAAGTCATCCAGATGTATAAAAACACAGTTTTATTAGGCCCTCAGTAAGCGCTTTCGCATTTAGCTTTGTCAAACTAATGAAGCCATAAAATAAAATACTATCTATATATAGTCAACTGGACTAATTAATCAGCTTAAAAAGACAATTATTCAATTACTAAATGTTTGTCTTAAAGTTATAAAAACAGTTAAATACATATCATGCTAAAAACTTCATGTTTTATGCATAATTAAAACACTTCAATGACATTCTTTACAAAAATTATACATACATAAATGAATGTATAAACATAATATAATAAAACTGTGTAGTATTTACTAAAAAGTAATATTTACTAAAGAATAATAAATACATTATCTGCTACTACTTTATGTAAGCTAAAGCATTTACTACTTAAGATAATATACAAATATATAATAGTAGTCAGATACGATGTCTCCTACTTTTTAATATAGGCTTTATAGGGACTCTATCATTCAGCCCTGGGGGGATATGTGCTTGAGTTTTAATGATCCATTGTGTTTCTACAGATTCAGTTATATTCTTGATATCACCCCCTCTAATAGATGGCTCAAGTACTTGTAATGCAGTAAAGGAAAAAACATGTCTATCATCTGTTCCCTGTACATGTTTAGATAGTGCATTTACTTCAGATTTTATACGTATCTGGTATAGATGTTCCCATATACGTTGTTTAAACATACGATTAGTTTTACCCACGTAAAACGATGGGCAAAAATTACATCTAGCTAAATAGACTAGATTCTTAGTCTCACAATTAGCATTAGCTCTTATTAAAATAGAATCACCTGTAATGGGATGTATAAACATAGGAATATTTTTAATATAGGTGCAATAATTGCATTTATTACATGATACTGAACCCCTAAATTCTTCAGGATTATTGTTGTTCCTAGCTTCGGAGCAACATAATAATTGATATAGGCTATTTTTGTTTCTGTATGTAAAATTGGGATGATCTCCAATGTGTTTGGATACATCCGGGTCCAACTTCAAAATATCCCAATGTTTGATGATGGATTCTTTGATGGAATGTATGTCCTGCGTATAATAAGTTATATATCTAACCACATCATTATGGTTATGTGATGTACTACTAGCATCCCTGTTGTACACCTCCACACCTGCTTCAGAAAAAATTGGTACTGCCCTGTCTCGCCTCAGATTCCTAACCTCTTCAAGAATATCATTAATTTCTTTGGTTCTATAATTTTTCTCACCAAGCCTTGTTTCCATATCTCTCAATTCTTCTTCAAATTTATTATCATCTAATGTCAAACGAGATAAGCGCATGCCTTGTCCTTTTATTACATTTCTAAATATGTGTGGTGGGTGCATGCTGTTCCTATTTAATAAGTTATTCCTGTAGCATGATTTCCTATGCGTATTAGTATTAAAATGACCACTAGGGAGACGCCAAACATTTACATCCAAAAAGGATATCATGTGGGCGGAAAAGGTCATAGTAAATTTCAAAAATGTTGTCAACGCATTCACTTCCCTTTCAAAGTTATATAGTTCTTCTTCTTTACCCTTCCAAAGAAAGAAAAGGTCGTCTACAAAACGCTTGTAGAAGATTACATGTCTCTTATAACTATCTAGAGTAAATAATTTTTGTTCCTCCCAGTTAGCCATTACCAGATTGGCGTAGCTATTGGCACAAGCAGTGCCCATAGCTACGCCATTCTTCTGCAGATATATTGTATCTGCAAATATAAAGGCATTACTTTCCAATACTAGTTCTAATAGTGAACACAGGAAATCCACCATTACAGGTGTTAAATTAGTATGAGTGGCTAAATACATTTGTATATTATCTAGTCCCTGGTCATTAGGTATATTTGTAAATAATGAATTGACATCCATTGTGACCATCAATAAATCCGTATGTTCTGTGTAAGTTTTAGTAACTTCATAAAGATCTAATAGGAACATTCTAGAGTCCCTTAATATCGTATTGTTTCCAGCCACATATGGTTTTAACATTTTTTCCACATAAAAGGAAATATTTTCCGTGGCCCATCCACGACCAGAGACTATTGGTCTTAGTGGTGGTTTCACCGGATTTTTATGTATTTTTGGTATTCCCTTTATGATCGGAATTGTACATTCATCTAATACAAGATAATTGAATAGCTTATAATCCATTATACCTAATTTATACATATCTTCTAGAGTGTTATGTATATTGTAAATAATTCTCACAATTTCATCCTTAGATATAATCTGGTAAAAATCAGTATCACTAAGCATCTCCAACATATAATGCCTTTATATTTGCAGATACAATATATCTGCAGAAGAATGGCGTAGCTATGGGCACTGCTTGTGCCAATAGCTACGCCAATCTGGTAATGGCTAACTGGGAGGAACAAAAATTATTTACTCTAGATAGTTATAAGAGACATGTAATCTTCTACAAGCGTTTTGTAGACGACCTTTTCTTTCTTTGGAAGGGTAAAGAAGAAGAACTATATAACTTTGAAAGGGAAGTGAATGCGTTGACAACATTTTTGAAATTTACTATGACCTTTTCCGCCCACATGATATCCTTTTTGGATGTAAATGTTTGGCGTCTCCCTAGTGGTCATTTTAATACTAATACGCATAGGAAATCATGCTACAGGAATAACTTATTAAATAGGAACAGCATGCACCCACCACACAAAAATCCAAAAATACAAAAAATACTTTTCACAGTACTTTATTTGTTAGCGCTTTCACCTATGCGGCTTCATCAGACAATACATACTACTGAATTCTATCACATTTAAATACTGCTTAGTCATCTACCATTGGTTAATTGTGGAGTCAATTAATACATCATTTCCTTGACCTACCTATTATAAATAATTTTAAACTAAAATTGATTAAAAATTCTAAAAACACTCTTATTTAATTAAACACTGTCATTTAAACATTTATAAAAACAATATACATAGATGGATTGAATACTGTGTTAGGAGAAACAGAACATACTAGTAGTAATGTTAATGTTATACAGGCATCTATTGAGTTACACAATTCTCCAGTGGTTAGAAGTAAGACCTCAGTTAGGAATGTAACTGATAATGTAAGAAATACGGGTACTAATAGTAACCCCGAGACACCTTTTCCCATTGCACAACAGTATCAATACAAGAGGAACAGGTCATACAGCAGAGGCAGGCAGAAGAGGAAGGGCTCAGATGGCGAACATACAGGCCCGACCCTAAAGAAAATGTGGGAACAAATGGGGAGACATTAGTAGTTAACCTATCTAGTAGGCATTTAACATATGAGGAAGAAATAGTATTAAATAAGGGATTAACCTTTATTCCGACTGTGAAAAGTATTTTTTGTATTTTTGGAGCATCTATATCATGAGAAGTACCTCTAAGTCTCTTAGTATATCTTTACAGTTGTCGTGCACGTATTTTGAACAGTAGCAGTGTTTATTGAAGTGATTCTTGCTACATGCCGTTTCTGTGACTGAACAGTTTAGCTCGATATAACATTGAAAGAGCCAGGTGATTACTGTGGCGAACTCTTGGACTGAATATATATATATATATATATATATATATATATATATATATACACACATATACATGTATATGGGGGTCATTAGAAAGTCTCAGTGTACAGAAATATTGACACATATAATGTCTGCACATCAAAAGCATTCTTAGCCAACACTCATACCACCAAAATAAAATTGATCAAAAAAGGAAACAAATTATCTCATTTTTTGATTCATTAAAGAAAGCAGTCCACAAACTTTCAGAAGCACTTTGAAAGGTGTTACTGTTAGGGAAAGGATTTTTAGTAATGTAATGTGTAGGGTTGGGGTGGAAATATGATTAGCACATATGAGTAAGGTGAGCTCATATGTGCTATCTTTAACCCACCCCTGGCCCTAATCCCAGCCTTATACAGTACATTACTAAAAACACTTTCCTAAAGCATCACTAAACAAGAAGTATGGATACAGTACACACACAACTCCAAACATGCACAATACTAAATATTTCCCCTTCCCTAGCCTGTACTCTAAACCTACCTCATGAGTACTCATGGAGACACTCTTTTACCCCCACTTTCCATTATTTCATTTACATTTCCTCACTAAAAGCAATGCTGAGCAGTCTTTTTATGATAAGTCTTGCACATGATCTCCAATCACCAATGTATGCAATGATTTGCAACAGAAAAAAAAACTGTCAACATTCCCTGCATTTGAACTAAAGAATGTAAACTGTAATATATCTACATATAAATGTACGGTTTATACTGAAAACCTTGAAACTGCATCGGTCAACCAGCATGTTGTCGACTTGCAGTTTTCAAATTGGAGAATGTCGAACTCAAATTTTTCGACTACACTACAGCAAATGGGTAGTGTAATTCAAGCATTTGGGTTCGACATTGTGCAGGGAGATCATGGTTCAGTGAGGAACAGGGAATTAGCCCATTTCCTCACTGTAGTGTGATCTCAGAGTTCATATATTTAATGTGTAGGGGGGTACAGGGGGGCATAGCCCCCCTGCAAAATAGTAGAAATAACATATATTTGACTGTAGAGTTTAATGGTACGTTAATGTGCATAGCAGGAGGTGAGTGACGTCACCTCCTGCTATGTCGAATACATCGAACCATGGTTGTCAATGTATTCATTTTCACTTTTGTTGACTTTTCAGCATTCCAGATTCAGTATTTCAGGTCAACATTCTAAACGGTCGACTGAAGCGGATTCGAAATGCCAATAGTAAATCTAAATATACATATGTTATCCGAAGAAGGGCTTGTCCTAAAAGCGCTCATTTTATGTGTTTTTAATTGTGTTTTAAATAAAAGTTTTGTAGTTGTTCAACATCGTGGCTACTGCCTGTTTTCTTCTTCTTCTAGTACAGTAGTTGTAGCTTTAATAGACAGTTAATATTACACAGAGTATGCCATATGAATACACAGTCTCCAGTAAATATTCTGATGAAAATGTATCCTAAGTCTTATCCTCTTCATTTAGTCTATACCTGCCAAAATGTAGACTAGACTGAGGAAGTGATTAAAAAATGGGACATCTATAATACTTTTCATAACCAGAATCAACATGAGGAACTAGTGCCACATGAAATACTGAGGCTTCTGTTGATGAAAGTTGAAGGTATTTTACTTTAATAAAAATGATACTCATTATTTCCTGTGGGTAGACTGCTATTTCAAATATACAGAAGCTGTGCAGCTCTGTGATACTATGAGTCATAATGTTGTAACAATCCTGAATTCTGTTTTTGCTGCACATGGAATAACTAACAGTGTTGTCTCTAATAGTGATTTACAGATTGTGACTGAAGAGTTTTGAGTTTTTATTAAAAGCTTAAGATTTTTGGCAAACTATGGCCAGAATTCAAAAAGAAACAGTGGAATTCAATAGGTGAAATTGCACAGTGATGAGCAGCATGTAGAGCAGGGCCAGTTCAAAGGCAAAAGTGGTTGGCACCTTCTGCAAATGGCCATATATTGATGTGGAAATGAGCAACATTATGGTAGTGAGCCCTATTCTGAATGCAAATGAGGGTAAACAGCATGGCAGAATGGCTCAGAAATGTATAATCACTGTACAACAAGCTGCAGCCACAAATAGTTTGTACAACATAATTTCTTGTTGAACAGATACAAGATCACACTAAGATGCTAGAAGTAGCACTCATATTAACTGAACGGTGTATTGTTATTGGCCATTCTCACATGTGTGATGGTGAGCATCATCGCCCTCCATGTTGCAAACAGTTCTCACCACACCTAACATACCATCATCTCTACAACAGTATATTTAAATGCTGTCGTGTAGACAGAGATATAATATTGAAGCCTAAAGACGAGTTGTTCTCACATGGAAGCCTGTAGGATACATGGAATACAAATGCTGTGGACACTAAGGAATGCGTAGCATGGACTATCCTTGCTACAGGAACGTTCCATGGACCTTCAGGGGACACAGTGGGTGTATCCCAAGCATCCACCTCATGAATACTACACCATTTTCTTGCTGTTATGTTGTAGCATGAAGTGGAACATATATGGTCCCCATGGCCTACAGAGGAGAGAAAAAATACCGTGCAGGCATTCTAGAAAATAACCCTTCCCATGAGATTCTAGTGGCCATTGACTACACATACATTGCCATCAGTGTTCCATCAATATTCTTATCATTCCTATGTCTGGCACGTGTCTGACCTAAACCAGTGATTTATACAAGTGGGCCTCCCACAGGAACATCTTATTGCTGATGCAGATATGCTGTGGAGCCATGGCTCATGACTGGTGCACAGCAAGAGAGCATGAGCTGAGGCATGGTATACTGCATTGTCACAGGTCTTCAACATAGTTGAGCATGTGTTTGGAATGTTAAAGGACTACTTTGACTCCAGAGACCTGCAACAGAATATTTGCTGTTACAGTTCTGCAAAGCATGTTGGCATGCAGACAGAGTAGGGGATTGCTTCAAAGGACCAGACAGACTGAAGCCAGTGGTGGAAGAAGTGCCATTTGAGGAGCCATAGGAGGAAACCGCTGCTGCAGAAGACCATGTGAGGCAGTGACATGCAGTATGCTGTGCCACTAGAAAAAAGCTGGCATCTGGTTTACAACTATGGACTAGATACTGGCAAAAAGAGTAAAAGTAATGCATGCAGCATATACCCAGACTATGCTGTATAGTGCAATAACTTGCTATACTGTGCATCAGTCGTTACATTCCCATGTAACACAGTAATGATGGCAGGGCACAGTTTGTCTACACTGCAGTGTTAGTCATGGAAAATTAATACAACTAGCTGGTGTGAAAATAGAACCTAAAGCTTTCCACACCAAAGGCGGGTGTACTATCTGTTGAGCTAATAAGACAGCAACCCTTGTGGCTGTGCTCCCAATCCTTATGTCCCCTAGATTCACTGGATTGAGAGTCAATGTATTGTATTTGTTGAGTTGCTTTTCAATGTAGTGTCTAGGGAGCAACCCCTTCCCAACACACACAATAAAAAAAACGTAAACGTATCCAGCTACTTCTGCCACCAGTTTGTCTGCAGTTACCACATCAGACATAGAATGGTTCTTCACACTGTAGGCAGATTTAATTATTTTATTAATGATTCAGTCACTGTTGTAGAGGATTAGATAGCTCACTGAGCACCACAATAGTGTCAGCTGTTTTATTGCACTATTTCATAACATGTAGAGTGGCAAGTATGCTAATGATGCAGTTTAACGTAAATGTTTCTGAACTGCAGATTTACTTAGACTTTGCATTGAGGTTTGCGCCTATCCTTAAACATGCATTGTAGACTGTAAATTAGTTTACATATATGTTGGCAGGTGTGTGATTTTGATGGGGTTATGGGGTTATGGGCTTCTTGACATGTGACTCATAGCCCATTGGGGCATTATATTACTGCCATGCTGTGATCAGTGGCATAGTGATAAACTACGGGACACTAATGTGGTATGTGGTGGCCCAATATCTTGTGTGTCCAGTGTGCCTGGTCCTCTCCCTGCTGCCAAGTCTGTTGGTGTTACGTGACTCTGTAATTGCACTGGGCTATGTCATGTTTCTATGCCATCTGTCAATGTCGGTTACATGGTTCCCACAATGTGCATCAGTGTGAATCTACTACCATTTTCCTCCTGATATCACCCTGTGGAGTGACCATGGCTTCTGAAGGAGGTGACACTGGAAGGGCTCCTACTTGGTGCAAGAGGGAGACTAAAATATTTCTGTAACAACTGCATTGGTACCACCATGAGCACCTGCTGGAGAACTCCTATGAAGGCCCTTAATACAAGGTGGATACCTGACACTGTCTTGTCAGGAAAGTACACCCACTCTATAGAGCAGTGTCAGCATTGTCACAGTGACTTGAAGAGGTGTCACCCTGACCTTCTCTACCAGCAGGAAGAAAAGGTTACAGCTTGAGAGAGAGCTGTGCACCAAGTATGAGTAACTATTTTTGGTTATACATAATTAGGAATTCTAGTTCATCTATATGCAATTATTAGTGTTCATTAACATTTTCTTTTTTTTCCTAGCACCTTATGAGATAAAGGAAAAGTAGGCTGATATGCCTTAAGAAGCAATCATGACTTCCCCAGGTGTTGGGGTATATATATGGAATTGATGTTATAGCTGCATTTCTGTTGACCAACTACTTCATTGTCCATGTTTGCAGTGCTGCTAATTATGTTCACTATTGCTCATAGCTTTGCTTTATGTGTTGCATATCTTGTAACTGCCGATTGTACTGTATGACTGCCCATTCTATCACCAGGGCTCACAACAGTTTCATGGCAATGTAGATTGGGTTGATAGTGGATGTGCCAGCACCATCATGCGTGTCATCATCTGCTTTGCAGATGTTTTGCGGACAGTGTTCACTGCCACATCACTATCTGCCTACCCTGCCATTGATACAAAATGCCCTTATCAGCCTGTCATGCTTTACGCTTACACTGGCCATTCCACTGCCCCTGCCTTTGTCACTTACAGCTAGCATACCATGAACATGCTAATTATGTTCACTATTGCTCATAGCTTTGCTTTATGTGTTGCATATCTTGTAACTGCCGATTGTACTGTATGACTGCCCATTCTATCACCAGGGCTCACAACAGTTTCATGGCAATGCAGATTGGGTTGATAGTGGATGTGCCAGCACCATCATGCGTGTCATCATCTGCTTTGCAGATGTTTTGCAGACAGTGTTCACCGCCACATCACTATCTGCCTACCCTGCCATTGATACAAAATGCCCTTATCAGCCTGTCATGCTTTACGCTTACACTGGCCATTCCACTGCCCCTGCCTTTGTCACTTACAGCTAGCATACCATGAACATGCATCAAACAGGCTGCCAGGTGACACTTCATTGTGGTTGTCATATGTCAAGGTGTGGTATTACCAAAGTGTTTAGATGCCCCTTATGTATTCCTTTTTGGAATTTTGTGGTGGGTTGTAAGTGAGATTGCCTTGCCAGTGTCATGCAGGCCAACATTTGAAAGGCTGTGTTTGTCACCTGCTACTAAGCTTCTCCAGGCCGGGCAGTACATGTTCAGGGGGTTGGTTTAGCCCATATTCACTATAGCTTGCAGTCATACTGTTTATAACTCATGGACTCTGCCAGTGTCCTACACAAGAGACTGGTTTGGTTACATATAATCTTGACCCTCATGGTCCATATAGTTCTATAGTATGTCTGTGTCAAGCATCTATATTGCTTTTTATTTGAGATTGCAAATGGTACTGCATTTTGCTCATCCAGGGCCTGTACTGCCAATGTGTCATGCATTTATGACTGTTATTGCTTTGTTTCTTTCTATTTACAATAATATTTTATGCAGTGCTCACTGCAGCAGTGGATGTGGTGTAATAGCAGCCACTGCACTACACTCCTGCTTTGTCAGCATCTGTTGGGTTTGCAGCAGTTTCCATGACAGCCTGCCTGCAGGGTGACTTAAATAATCTAGCAGGGGTGTCCTGTAGGCTTCATGGTGCCTTCTGATGTTTTGTCTGTGATGGGACCATATATATTGTTGTGTATAAATGTATGCATATGGATGTATGGGTGGTACAGCTAGCAAAATGAATGTGTGATGAATGTGACCGGTGTATGTGTTTGTTTCTTCACATTGTTGTCTGTATTTGTTACCGCTTCTTGTCTTCCTCTTTTCCTTTCATTTTTCTGTGTGTTTTTTTCTACAAATGATTAAAAAGCATGTTTTCCTCTTTACGCTTCTTTATTCATTTTTCCTCTTTCACTGTTTTCACACAGGAGTTACAAATACTACATAATTTCACTAAAAAATCTCCCAAAACACAAGTGTTTTTGAAACATAAAAAGGTGTAATAAGGTTTTCTTCTTAACCACAAATGTTGCTTGCACTTCCTCTTTTTCTTGTCATTCTCTGATAGTTCATTATGGCTGATCAACTCACCTTCATCTTTCACCCATTTACCAACTGGCTTCTAAAACAGGTTTTACTGCCTAATGTATCTCACAATGTGCAGGTTTAACATTGAATATAATAAAGTGCTGAGTCAAGTAGGCCATGTCTTTTGTGATTTCTACCATTATGCACCTGAAATTCAACTGGCCAGAAAAGGTATAAACCAGCAAACCATGGCTGCTTTTATATGATACAATTTACTGTAGCTTATTTGTATCACTAACACAGACAGTCAGACAGACACACACACACATTTTTACTTCCATATACATCCTATCAATGCCTGTCTGTTTCATCTGCACTCCCTTCTCATGTCAATGCTTTCACTTTTGTCTTTGTACCATTTATTATCTAATGATGGGTGATAACTACCTGCAAGTCTGACTAAGGGTAATGTTATTCTTATCAAAGATAGTCATTCTATGGTTGGCGTATGTATATGCATGGTACAGGATGATAAATATTCTTCTCTGCAGCTCACAAACATATGAGGCTTTCATATCCTCTGATGTCTCATATGTGTTTCTTCTAGCTGATTCTACACCTTTGGTGGCTATACCATGCATGGAATGTATACAGTCTAGGCAAGCATCTTAATGTGTATGCAAGATGCTGCTAAATGCTATATAGTGTCTGTATACACAATCTCTTGAATACAGTGCTTGTATTACTACGTGCTGTGTATCAGGAACTACACCATGCCACCATCACAACCAAAATAAGACATGTAAATTTACATGTTCTGCCTGTCTGCTTGGCTGTCTCATTTGTATTTATGCAGTGCTTCTGTATTTCTCAAAGGTGAAACATACTCTGTTGTACTGTCAGTAGCCAAACTGGTATGTGAACTGCTAACAGACCAAATGCATCAGACAGAATCATCATCAGTTTAACTGATGGTAAAGGTGCCTCACATGAGCAGTCATGCTGCCAGTGGATTGCTTAATGGACTGCTGCAGTCCTTGATGACAGTGCTGACATTACAACAGCAGTTGTTTAGACTCAGGAGTGATTACTTTAGATATATCTATAACTCTGACTGTGGTGGATTTCCTAGCCAAGTAGCTAGTTTATCTGATAATGCTGTAGTAGTTCCATTTATTAGTTTGAGTGTTGGTTTCTGTGCACACAAATGAATGCAGGTATACACAAACACAAGCACATATACACCACTCACTTGAACCTGCACACACACACACACACACACACACACACACACACACACAATTGCACATATACACATGCACACCACTCACTTGCACATGGAAGCACAAATACACACACATACACTGCATTGGATGTGGCAGTTGCTGACATCCTGCAAGACAATGGGATGAGGAAATTTGAAACACAGATAAGACCAGTTTATTTCTTCTCTGGAAAACTGTACCTACAGTGACAAAGGATCATTTTGCAGCCACTCCCAAGTGGGCAGATGTGTGTAAGGGCAGGGTGAAGTGATATGAAGCTGTGATGTTCAAGCTGATAGTCATGCATCAGTCCCTCATGTGGCCTCAACCAATGAGCAACATAAAGACAGCATACTTTTGCAGGAGAACATGAATTATCTTCTGCGTCTGACTGGCAGTTTCATTGACCTATCACATTTTCTCAGGGTTCAACAAAAAAGGAAGTGTCTGCATTCAGTGGCCACAGCATATTCCGCTCATGTAAAGATGACACTCAATGTGTGCAAACTGCTGAATGATGCTATGCCCATGGAGTATAACCTTAACAGGCTAGCACTGATACTAGAGCATTTAGAGCATAATGTGGGGGGAGGTACTTTGAGTAAATTCATGTTTCTCTTGCCATATCACATGCTGCTGCATCTCACAGACAATGGTAACCAAACCACAATTCAGCTATACTCCAGTTTTATCTCCACATTCTGGGCACAGTGTTAGCATTCCTCAATATGTCTTTCTTCATGGATATGTTCTGCAGAATTATGATGATGGTGACTGCTTCCTCTTTATCTTCTGTTGGACAGTTGTAACTACACACTCACACGCATTTCACAGTTGCTGATTTGCTGATGCATAGCGGGTACCTCTGCTGACCATTCCTGTATGTCTACACTACTTAGCTCTGGATCCTGGATCTTTGCAGTACAGATGATGATAGCTCTACACATTTCTTTTCATAAAATGCTGTGGGCACACATTTATACACAGCATATGTAGTGTAAGCATATGGTTGCATTGCATCTAATACCAGTTGACATGGCACATTTTGCACTGTATCTATCAGTGCACTGTCAACATTTCAACAGGATTGTTGTGATCTGTGTACATGGGGGCTTAATTGGCTTTGCCTGTTATTAATAACAAATTCTACTTAGAGAAAGTCACTGTTTAAATGCTGAAATTGAACTTTATTTTCAACGTTTTATGCAGTCAAATTGCTGATTAAGATTCATAAGTGGGGACATGTAATTTTGCTGAGAGTCTTTTATTTTGTTTATTTTTTATTTATTTTTTGTCAGTAAAACGAATGGTCATCATTTATGCTTGTCACTGAATTTGTTTGTATAGGAGGTATCAGCAAATTATTTCTTCTCCTTGACTGTCTTTCTCTGTATAGTGTTATTTTTTTCAACACTTCTCATGGCACCTGTGCATTGTCCAGTGAATTGCATGTCACTGACAGATCTGAATGCCTTGTGTTGTGCACCTCTGCATAAGGAGATCACCTATTGTCAAGTATAATTAAGCTTGATGTTTGTATAATGCATTGCTGTTTTCCATCAATTTTCATCTGATATATTCTGAAATGTGTAGAAAGTCTGCAAGAGGCAGCAACTGTATCAGTTTTTCATATAAAGTTTTGTTCTCCTTTTGTGATTAGGTGTTATTCAATTATTATGTAGTACATGGTGTGCCAATATTGTACTTCAAAGTCAGAAAAAAGATAAACCTGTTACGTGCTACTGTAGTGTAAGACCCGACTGTAACAGTGCTTTCAAAGGTGTGTAACAAATGTTACATACCCTCTAAGTGCTGTTACAGTCGGATATAAGGGAAGGGACGTTCCTTCACTCTAAACAGTCTCTATCTTTCCTCCTGTCTTCATGTAAGTTTACAAATGTCAGTCTGTAAGTAACTTATTTAAATTAGGGCAGTATTTAAAACTGTCCCTGATTTTGCTCCCAACTTACTGTGCATGTGACAATGCTTACTAAGTATTTTACTGGATTTCAAAGTGGGTAAAACACTTCAGCTTTTTTTTTTTGTAACAGCTGGTAAATGGAGTAGATAAAAGTCCATGCACTACATAGAGTTATGGTCTGGAATCACAAACCGTTATTATGCATTGTTGATATGAATGCCATGAAATTTGCTCTCAAGGTGAATTTCATAGCATCCATGTTTTGATCACATAATAATGTGGCTATGATCAAAGACCTGATCATAACCCTCTATATTATTTATGTTTGTTAACATTCCAGATGGACATTATCTACTTTCACTGGAGATCTGGGAAGAAAATCTCCAGAGTGATATACATGCCCCCCACCACTACCTTTGTAATTCCAAGGACCGTAACTGCAGTTCTAGGAATTATAGTCGTATTATAGTGAAGATGAGTGAATGTATAGTATGTCTGATGTTGCATTACCTCTGAGTTATCCCATTGTTCTGGGATACAACAATTTCAGAAGTAACAAATGCAGTTAGCAGGGATAGTGGGAATAGAGCTTGTTCCTTTGCAAAAATGTTTTAAAAGGGTAACGGAAAAGATAGGTTCATAGGTAGGTACTAGGCTATCGGCCCTGGGGCCTATTCAAGCCCAGCCAAAAAGGTACCCTTGCTTTTGCCTCCCAAGAAAATTATTTTCCAGAGCCACAGAGGTGATCCCCAGGGTGAATTTCCTATTTCCCATCCAATCATCAAGATTTTTCTTGAAGAGTGCTAATGAGGAGCTTTGTTTGATATAGATAGGTAGTTTATTCCAGAGTATGGGAAGTCTCTGGGACAGGAATCTATCCCTCCGGCATGTTCTGTTTATTGTGGTAACAAGGTTTAGGTCCCTAGAGCGTGTAGCTCGGAGGGATTGGGATTTCTTTAAGTGGAGCATGTCCAACAGCTCTGGGTTTGACATAGCTTTGTATGTTAAGCAGAGATCACCTCTGAGTAGGCGATATGCGATGGAGTAAAACTGGAGGTTTTTGAGACAGTCTGCATAGGGCATCTGTTTGAGGCTGGTAATCCTCTTTGTGAGGTATTTCTGTGGCCTTTCCAGTTGTTGTAGATGTCTTGTGAGGTACATACCAAAAGGGGCATTGTACTCTATAATAGGTCTAATGAGTGATGAGTAGAGGGGAACAATGACCTCTTTTTTTCTGGATGTGCCACGTAGAAGGATTTCCTGACTACTGTGGCGATGTGATTATCAAAGGAGAGACTACTGTCCACCTGGGTCCCAAGGTCTCTTATCACACTTTCGGTGTTAAGTATACTACCGCCTATGTTGTAGTTCATGGCTACAGAGTTTTTACCAAAGGGGATGACAATGCACTTTTTGGCATTGAGCTTGAGGCCATGGCTTTGACACCAGGCATCTATCTCAGTGAGGCCCTTTTGTAGGATGTCCACATCGTTAGGAGTTTCAATTATCGCTCCTAGTTTGCTGTCATCTGTGAACTTCATTAGCCAAAGACCTTCTGTGTTAGCCTGTACTTCAGAGAAGTAGATACCAAACAGGAGAGGACCCAGGACTGAACCCTGTGGTACTCCACTTGTCACTGGTCTGAATTCGGATTTGGAGTCTGCTACTTTCACAGTGTGGGTTCTTTCAGTGAGGCAGTTGGCAGCCCATCTTATGACATAGGGATTTATACCTAGTTTATTGAGTTTATCTATAATTCCAGAGTGAGTGATGGTGTCGAAAGCCTTGGCAAGATCTAGATAGGCTGTGTGAACCACCTTACCCTTGTCTACCGCTTTGGTGACTGCTTCAAAGAAGTCTATCAGGTTTAGGAGACATGATCTGCCTTTTATAAACCCGAACTGGGTGAGATCCAGAGTTTGGAGATTACCAATGTCTTTATTTATAAGTTCCATGATGATACGTTCCATGGCCTTGCAGACCAGGCTCATCAGGCTAATGGGGCGGTAGTTCCCGGGGTCCGTGCACAAATGTATATAGAGTGCTATAACAAAAACTGATATCAAAGTACATTAACTGAAATATACCAGAACCATTGGAAGAGGTCTCTAACTCCCTACAAAGGTAATGCTACCCACTCAATTTATATACTGTAAAGGCTGAAAAAAAAGCACAGTAGAGGACACAGTAATGACTGACACTTTCTTGTTGTAGTATAAAAATCCAGTTATATTGTTTTGTGTGAGGTATCCTCCCTCCAAAAAATAAATAAATAAAACTATTTACTGTGGTCCTTTGTTGTCATGTGCCAGTTAAGAAAAAATATTCCTATGGGGCCATATATCAATTATTAATAGGAAATTCAAATAATTTAGTTGTCTCAATACAAAATAATCACAAAGATCTGTCTGTTGGAGAGTAAATCTACAACATGGTCTCCTTTGTTTGGTAAGTTCAGATGAGCAGCAGTACAGAGCACTTGAGGACCACATAATCTGGAGTCACTAGCAGTGATGCAAAAAATTAAAGACTCAGGCGAAATGGTGCAGCTTTTGAAATGCTTAATTTCCAGTGCCCTAACCTGTAGTAACAGGTCTTTCTAAATAGGAAAATTAGAAATGGCCACCAGCTCCATGGCATAGATAAACACTAATTATGCCAGAAGTGACATGAGTTCATTCTGACCTAGGAGAAACTACTCAACAGTGTAAAATTGTCTCTATGTGATTTTGTCATGTTTATTAATGTCACCAAAAATGGGCATGGGAATTTGGCGGAGATAAGTGGGTTGAGGACCAGGCACACTACGACCTATGCCAGAGATGCATAATAGTGGCTGGAGGGGTCTATGTGTTGCCATTGGCCAGTGTGTATGAATTATAAAACCCAGCAGTCCTGAGTCAATAAACTGCTGTCTGGCTAGTGTCCAGTTGCTCAGCCTGGGTTACCTGAACAGAAGCTGGATGTAAACCCAATCAACATGCCAAAAATGACCTAAGGATTGTTACGTTCAGTATAGGTTTACTAACAGTATGTTGCTTATAAGTGGATCACATAAAGGTAAGGAGGAGACTGGTCATCCACTGTATCCAGGAGACAGAACGGAAGGGCAGTGTAGCAAAGCGACTTGACTTAGGATCCAGAGTCTACTAATCAGGAGGAAGATAGACTGGAAATGGTGTGAAAATTGTAGTGAGGAAGTGTCTTCAGAAGACAGTGAAAGATGTCATTGGAATTAGTGATAGACTCAAGACAGTCTGACTCCAGTGTAAAGACAGGGCAGTATTCATAATCTCATCCTATGCCCCACATCTTGGTTATGATAGTGAGGAAAAGAGTGCATTCAGGAACCAGTTGCAAGACTCACTAGATAAAATAGGACAACATGAGTTTGTGTTGATAATGGGGGACCTGAATTCTCATAATGGGACAGATACAAGAGAATATGAGGACCACCTGGGTTCGCATGGGTGGGGCAACAGGAATAAAGAAGGAGAAACCACTCTAGAATTCTGTCTGACAAATGGCTTGATGATGGAAAACACATTGTTCAGCAAGAGAAATGGTCACAGCAATGCATACAAGAGTGGCCAACATGCAAATCAGGTGAGCTTCCTCATTGTCAGAAAAGGACATTGAGGTAGAATCAGACATGGCAATGTCATCCCAGTGAAACAGGTGGCCGACAGCATAAATCACTAGTGGCCATAATCACCTGCAAGCAGTGACCAGAAAAGGCTCTAAGGTCAACAGAGAGTAGGCTGAAGACCTGGAAGTTGACTGGAACAAAAGTACAGAATTTCAAAGAAATATTCAAGTCTAGTTTCTCAGGAAGATGAGGACATACGAGAAGTTGAAGAAGAACGGCAGTATCTCCAAACAGCATGTGTGAGGATTATAGAATAGATATGCAGAAGAGGCAGATATGAAAATAAAGTACATAAGGAAAGCTGGGGGTGGAATGCAAATGTCCAAGAAGTTATCAGTTGAAGGAAGAAGTACAAGAAAAAGAGGGAGACAGAAAATATAGACCAGGCTGAGAAGAAATACTTGTTTGCTAACCAAGAAGCTAAGAGGGTAATCACAATAGCAAAGAATAAGGCATAAGAGTCACTCTACCAGTTTCTGGAAAGTGACAGCAGATGGCACAAAGAAACGCTGTCATGTTGCAAGGCAAAGACAGACAGAAAAAGAAGATAGTCATCAGCTTCCCATTATAAGGAATGCCAGCAACAACCAACGTACCAGTCCATAAGACAGGAAAGGTAGATGAAAGCATACATCCAGCAGAATATGAATGAAGAAAACCCCGCAGAAGCTGCACTGCCACAGACACAGCCTATGATGAACAAGGAAGAAGAGCCCACCCTAGAAGAAATGAGAATAGCATTAAGAAAAATTATGTCAGGGAAAGCAGCAGGCTCAGATGAGGTCACATTAACCCCTATTTTCCCCATTTTTATATGGGACTGGGGCTGCACATCAACATTAGTCAATGTGACCAAATCACTTAGAGCCAATGTTTACCTAACATTAAAATATGGTCTTATTTTACAAACTGCATCCATTATTATTGAAACAATTTTTTGCTGATGCAGCACATTAATTACAATAATATCTGTTTAATGGAGTCCAGAGTAAATCTGTGGTTTGTCCTCATTTGCTTTGGTGATTTCAGAATAGCACTAGTACAGAGTGCTCAAGGATTATGTAATATAGCAGTAGGACTAAAATTAAAGATTCAAGAAGGATGCTTTGGCCTTTCAAATGTAGAACTTCAAGTAACCTATGTTCAAGTGTACAATGAAGGTAAAGTGTTGACTGAATGCTTAATATGGGTTTTTCAGCAACTCAGCTTTCTACAGAATTCTTAATTATATGAAGTCTGGGATCACAGCATTTATTGGGATTATGTTTTTATTTGTGCTAAATTTAAAATGGAAAAGCAGTAATAAAATATTCTGTATTTACCCAATGTATCTTTCACTGTTTTACAATTTTCAGGGTTTTTCCATGTAAATCTTAGTTGCAGGAAGTCCAGGGTGACATTATTTATTGGGATTAAATTGTAAAGTTTGAAATTTAATCCAGAGATGCAAAAATAGAAGGCTATGCCTTTAAACTTTGTATCCTGTTAGTGGTTTGTTATTTTGATGGCCACTGCAGAGAATTTTTAATTCTGAGAAATCCAGGGTCACAGTGTTTGTTGAATTTATGTTTTAATAGCACATTTTAAACATAGACACAATAATTAAAAGATTCTGTATTTAAATGCTGTACCCTGTTACTGTTTTGTGATTTTAAGGACTTTTGCAGAGAATCTTAGTGTCAGAAGTTCCGCGACCACAGTGTTTGCTTTAATCCAGAAATTTAAAACCAATGAAGCAGTAACAGATTTTGCATTTAAACTCTGGATTGTTAGTGTTTTGTAATTTGAGGCCTTAGCTAAATGGTTGGGTAGGAGTCTGGAAGTGCATGCTGTCTTTTTATGGCAATGGTCTCCTACTTTTTTGAAGCATTCATAAAATGTTTCTGTCACCTTACATATCTTCTTCAGAGTCCCATATTTTTCAACTATTCATATTTTGGAACTGACCCCTAATTTGTTCTCAAACTTTAGACTTTAAAAATGTAACACTCAAATGTTTAACTTTCAACTTTTTGTTGGGTTCTTTTTTTTAGTCTCCAAAAATGAAGTGGTACTCACATTTTACTTCTCTGATATGCATTATGTTTATTGTGGTCGACTATTTCTAATAACCATGAAATGTTTTTAGTATTTTACTGCATCATTAGTTTTTTATGTTTATATTATTACATATTATATAACTTGGTATTACAAATAGTTAACCATCCTGCCAAGGGCCCCAGTATCCCTGATCTATTTTTAACAACTGTGGCCACTTTTTGCACATTTCTGTATGTATCATCTTGCCTTGTTAATCAGATTGTAAGTTAGTTATCTTTTGCATTAAAACTGTCTTCTACTCCCTCTTAAATAATTGTATTGATACACAGTCCATATCTACATCAAATATAATTAGAAATTTAAAAGCAAACCCCTATAGTGGAATACCCATCTAAATAAATTATATAACAAGAGAAAGAAATTACGTAATTCTTATAAGAGATCTTATTCTGCCTTCCCAGAAAGCAGGAGTGGAACCTATTGTTAACAAGTCTGTTCATTGTGAAGTGAAAAAGCCAGTATAGCTGATCAAAAATCATCTGATTGAAATATACTGTTTTTTTCACTGTGAGATCATGGTACAGTGGCTATTGGGGTATATGCCTTTCCCCCACTGTAGTGTGATCTCAGAGATGGTATGTATAATTAGCAGAGGATGTGAGGGGTAAAGGAGGGCTTGCCTATCTGCAAAAATATTTTTTTATTCTTTGTGGATCAATGATTTTATTGTTTGACCATTAGTTTTCGATGATGTGTGGTCAGCGATTAGGTAGGTCAATGAAAAGTTAGTTTCACCTTAAGAGTACACTTAAGCAAACTAGTAAAGAACTTAAGGAAACCATTGGAAACTCAAAGCTAAGTGTGAATATAATATGGCCACTAATACCAAAAATAACTACAAATCTTTCTGTAACTATATTAGTAAGTTAATAACTAACACTCAACAATCTTTAGAGCTAGTCCACAATAATGTTGCACACTCTGAACCAAAGGAAATGGCTAATATCCTAATTGGTGAATTTAGTGCAAATTTTATTTCACCCAAAGTTATTGCTGTTTCACAGATTCTACAACCCCAATCTCCTTTAGTACACATGAAGCAAGTTATTTTAGACCTCTCAAAAGCTAAGGACATCTCATCCATGGGCACTGATCATATACCATTCTGCCTGATTATCCGTGCCAAATATGCCCTATCTGAACCCTTGCTTAACTTCTTTAAACTAAGCCTCTTCATTGGTCACTTTCTTAAAACCTGGGAAAAAGCAATTGTAATTGACCCTGGTAACTGTAGCCCAATTAATCTCACTAGCCTCATAAGTAAAGCTATCGAGTGTATTACCTCATTAATCTAGACATTGAAAATCTGTTTACCTTTAACCCTCATCAGTGTGGCAGTGTCATAGGATATTCCTGCCTTTTTGACCTTATTAATTTCTTTGCAAAAGTAATTTATACAGTGGATTGCAGTTATGTTGTGCATACAGCATCTTTATTAGAACAACCAAACTGCCTAAGCTCTTTCACCCACAGTTGGGCTTCATCAGAGTCAGTGTAAAACAACCCTAATAGCATTTCTATATCAATTAGTACAAATGAATTAAACAATTAAATTCTAAATTGTTAAAAACATTAAACCCCCTAGCATCTGGTTCCCTTCAACACTGAAAGTAAACACCTAGTGTACAAAAACCTTGTGTATACTAAAACTACAGCAATATTAAAAATTAACAAACTCACTAATTCTGTACAATAAAAAGATAAGAAAATAAACCTAGCCATAAATATAATGCTGAATAAACATTTAAAATGTGCATACATTATAAAAACTGAGATTTATATTTTAATACACATGCTGTTGAAATATTGTCATTAATGCCCGATGCTTTAGATGCATCCAGGCGTAGCTGCCATAAACATTCCTTAACGTCCAATAAAGTTTTAAGGTCTCCTCTAAAATCAGGTTTTGTCGGTCTATCAATGACAAAAAATAAAAATCTTTTAAAATTACTACAGTTCTTACTATGATTAAATAGGGCATTAGTAGATTTTTTTGTTTTTAATATCCCTGTTATGCTCAAGTATTCATAATCTCAATTTCCTTGTGGTCATACCCACATAGACTGCAGTACAGGATAGACATGTAGCCACATACACAACCATGCTCGTGTTACAGTTACAGTACCCAGGACATTTCATACAAACAATTCTACTTTGGATGTTGACAGAGTGCGATTGAGCCTTAAAAGAAGTAGTGTGTTTATACCACCATATAATCCTTCTGTAATGGTGTTTGAGCATCTGTGTGCAACACAGATACGTAGGTGTTTAGATCATGGCACACTACCCAATAAAAATGTATCCATACATGAGCAGTTCTTTTTGAAAGTGTCAGTGTTTGTGCTATAAAATTTGAAATAAAAGTTTGAAATATCTCTAATCATTGTAGATGTAAAGAAGAAAATAGTATGCACACTGACAGGTATAAACAGTGTTTGTGGTAATTGGGTTGAAATAGCCAAGTAATGGAACACTGGAATGGCTTGGGGGGATGCTGCTGTGGGGGCCTGATCCATCACCCTGCCTAGGGCCCCATTTGACCACTGTCTGGCTGTGGATCTAGATACTCTTGTTGATAATAAAATAAAAAAATAAATAAATAAAAATAAAACACTTTAAAACAGTGAGAGATGAACCAAGGATTAGCATGTAAACAGTTTAAGCAAATAAAAGGGGTGGCAATGGGTTCATCAGCCACCCCAGCTTTTGCCAGCATTGTATTGGGATGGTAGAAGCTTCAAATACTAGCCCCAATCATGCAAACATTTAAGATAATTTATTACAGCAAGTTTGTTGAAGGATCTAGTAAGATTGTGACATTATAGTAAACCTTTTGAATCAAAAATCAGAATTTTTAAGGTTTACATTAGGTGAAAAGGGAACACAGATGAACTTCCTAGATGTTACAGTCAAGTGGAATGAAGATAAAAAGCAGTTTGACAGCAATGTCTATAGGAACCATATTTTTTCTAATAATTATTTACATCATAAACGTTATCATGCGCAGTTTATAATAAAAAATATCCCTAGGGGACAGTAAATTACAGCAACAAGGATGACTGCTGATGAAATAAAATTTAGTGCAGAAATTGAATTTATTACCACCTTGTTCTTGGAAAGAGGACATGAAGAGGAATTTTTATTAGAAACAGCAAAAGAAATTAAGGCCAAACGAGACATTTTGTTTCCCCCTATTTTGACAAAACCTTTTATTCCTAATTCATATTTCAGTAAAAGAAAGAACATGTTGACTGTTAGGAGTACTGCCTGTAGTCTTGATTTGACTTTGGATACTCAGGTTAGAGGATTTTATATGGGAACAGTGAACTCTTTAAGGTTATAGGGATTTCATTTATAATTTTGTTTCCAAAACACCTTTAACCTGAAATCCCTGTTACAAAAAGATAACACCAAGATAGTACCTTTATCCATAGTGTCAACAAAAAGTAAAGGGATGTATAAATGTGGGTGATTTACCATAGGTTGTTACATATTGGATGGCCTGTATATTTCCTTGGATCATTTACAATACACCGTTCCAGTCACAGGCAGGTTTAGTTGCTATTCAAGGGGGGGGGGGTGGAGTTTACATAAGTGTTTGCTCAGGTTTTAATGCCTATTATATAGGTATGACCACCATGTGTTTATTTGACCAAGTGAAGGACCATATTTATGCTATTAAAAAAGGTGATGAAAAGAATGCACTTTATAAGCATATTAAGGAATTTAAGAACTACAAAAAATGTTCTTTTCTGTTTTAGAACAGATACTCTTAGACCTGAGAGGTGGAGATTACAAAAACAAAGTTGAACAGAAGGAAACGCTGTGGCAAATAAAGCTGGGGCTGACAGATTACCAGTACTCAATGATGTTATTAACATCAAATGTTTTTTAAAAAATAGAAGATTAAAAATATTAACTAAATTAATAAAAGTGTTATATTAATGGTGTTTTAGGATTTTGTTTGTGACAAGTGAGTTTTTACATTAGGTTAAATGTAGTGTTTCTTTAAAAGCTTATTAATTGTTGATTAACTATTGATCTGATGCTGTCAATTTTCATTCTTTCCTCAACTGATGGGTTCAGATCTGATCCCTCGGATCTGACCTGGCATTTTTTAAAGCTCAAGAAAACCAAAAACTGTTGAGCTTCTCCCTTACCCACAATGCAACAAACCCAACTACCTCAGATCTCATTTGCTTCTTCAGGCAAAAGATGTGGTTTTCCATCTCTCTTGCATTCGTCAGGTAAGTGTCATATTTTTCAATTCCTTGCTTAAAAAACTTTTCCTATTACTATCCCTTGCACTCATTTGTAAATTTTATGTTGTTTCTTAAAATTTTTAACATTCTCTTCTGTCTAGTGTACATTTTTTTGTACTTCTTAGGTACTATTGTTAGTATCTTCCTTCCCTCTATGACACTGTTGTAGCTTATTTACCATTGTTGGTATTCCCATCTCCTTTTTCTTTTTCTTCTCTTATTCCGTATCCAAAAAAAGCTTTTTTTTACTGTTTTATTTTGTTAATGCTTATTTTGCTTGGCGATGGCAGATAAACCAGCAGGTTTTTAAAAATCTGCAAAGTGAGGACACACGCTGCCACTTTGAGATGCCCACACACTTTGTGTCTATTGTTTAGGTCCTCTCCATTTACAAGAGGATTGCTTTATATGTCTTCGTTTTAATTCTCGCATGTTGGTAGAACGCAAAAATAAGTTGATACTGAAAGATCTTCTTCCTTCATCATTTGGAGAGGCTGTATAAGAGGGTTCTTCTTCCTCTAAAACAAAAATTACAGAAACTACAAAATCCTCTTCTCCGAAGCCATCTTCCTTCTCCTCAGTTTCAGACTCCTCAATAAAGAGGTCTCATGAGGACCCAATCCCGACCCCAGATCCGAAAAAGGCAAAGATTCTAGATCTGGCTATGGAAAAATTATCACATCCGACACCTCCTAAGTTGGATCTGATGAAGGTGAAGCTCTCAGATCTGACTTCATTGGATCCAGTGCAATCTGAACCTGACCTTCAGACTGCCAAATTACTAGTCAGAACAAGGTACTCTGTGTCACTGGATCTGGTTCATGACAGGGTACCATCTCCTTTCTTAGAATGACCCAGGTCTTCTTCCATATACTGCACTCATTCTTCCAGAAGCTTTACAGAAGAGGATGTGGAGAGACTGCTGAAGAAGATTCTCTTGGTGCAGAGCCAGACTGGTATTTGTTTGGCTCCTACCCCTCTGGGTCAGGAGATCTGTATACCTACTACTCCCCATTTACAGATTCCTCCTCTGACTCCTGTAGTTTCAGTGTTTTTGGATCCAAGTTGTCTGGATCAGTCGGACTCAGATCCAAGGATAACTTTATCCTCGGATCCGAGATCTTCTCTGAGGGCTCTGGTTCCATCAGATCCAGAGAGCTCCCAGAGCCATAGTCTACCTGTCAGATCCATGGTGTTGCATTTGACTCCGAAGATTTCAGAGCCATCTCTACACATCAGAGCCTTGGCACTGGATAGCTCATCTCCTGCAACCACCTTGGAGATTTGCCCTTGGAGCAGGGGGGGACTATGATTCTGGACCTTGTCTTCTCAGATCAGAGGTCCTCTCTCCCTCTCTCTGTCTCTGAGCCACTCTGCCTTCTAGGCTGTGAAGAGAGTATTTTCTGCTTTGACAGTTCTGACATATCCATCCCCCTTGGATCCTAAGTCTTCTACCATGATGTCTCAGCATTCAGAGCTTCACTATCTCGTTCCTAGGGACAGCTACTACCAAGACCCCAGGCTCCTGCCCAGGGAATTGTAATCTCCACTTCTGATACCTCCCCAGTGCACCCCACTGAAGAAGTCCCTGAGAAGAGAACATGTAAGAGGAAACACTTAAGACTCTCTGGAGGAGTCCATCACTGAAGGCACAGATTTCAATGAAGGCAAAGGGTCCCCATGATCACCTCCTGAAGATGTCTCCTTTGGAGACATCCTAGAAATCCTTAAACACAGTAGTGGTTGGACAACCAGCAACCCTATGTCTGAGGAATCTGTTCTCCTGGAGGCCTTTGGTACTGGACCCTCTAACTCCTGCGTGACTCCACCCCCTGATGTGTCCCTATTTTGTGGGCTTTGTCCCCCTGTTATGTCAGGCTTTGTCCTTATTTCTTGCACTGAAAGGTTTGAGAAGTATGTAATGAAGTCATAAACTAAGATGAAAGCTGTCATCTCAGTAAAGCTCAAAAAGTAATTACTGTGTCCAAGAGTTTTAACAGAAGCATTAATTGTTAAGGCCAGAAATGCTAAAGCAGCAAACCCAGGGCAATGACATGTGCAGCTAAAGCTGATCCAGATAGACTCTTAATTAAATAATTTATCTATATTTAACCCAGAAAAGAGACAACAAAGCAGAAGGATCCTAATCAATATCAGGTAGATACACTAATGAAGAGCAGTAAATAATTTACAATAGAAACCTGGTGAATATGGCCTCCACAGCTGCTAAATATATGTATGGGTAGTGACTCATCCTTCCTCAAATATTAAATGGTGCTAGGATTGGGGATGTTACAAGGGTTCCTCAGGACACTTCACTGTCCAGAGTATGAGTATAATCATGTGGTTGCCCATGCAGAAGTGAATGGCCTTAGCTCTACCTTGAAGGAGATAAAGAGAGATATTACTGAGCTCTCTTCTCATGCCGCAAAGGAAGTAAAGTTACTGATGCTGAGCAGTGTTCTATCCTCACCAAAAATTATGTCTAAGGTCAAAGATAAAATAACTGTCTTCAAGAGCTGTCAGGTTTATTGGTTTCATTTCATGTGACAAGATGGTTAACAGACTCTCCTGCCTTGCCAGCATTGGGCTACTTCCCTTGTATCATGGCTTCTACATTCTGGCCAAAGTCTTTGATGCTTCCATAGAACCTTTTAGGCAAAGTTCAACTACACATGGTAATCCCCCTTAGCAAATTTTAATTCAGACAAAGTCAGTGTAGCACTGCTCAGCTCAAAAAGCAAAATGTCTGAACTTGAAGCATTCCTCTACCTTGAAATCATATGTATCAGTGCAGTAATGGAAATTCACTTCCAAAGTAAAAATAGCATTCTCTGCCTGCCAGAGGTTCAGTACCTACCATGTAGCCACAGTGAAATCTGGGGGCATACCTACATTTGTTAGGAATGCATTGTTTTGTATCAAATCATGTATAATATTTTTATTTATTTTTTTTTTACATTTGTTGACCGGGCTAGTCTGGCTGGATACAAGTCCATTTTCAGCAGAGGCCCGAGGAGAAAAGCTCCACTATCTACTGGTACATGCATAAAAAAAGATTAATAACATACTGGAACTTGCAGAAGTCCACATAACTCTCAGTAAAACTGCCTACTATATCTTTTTTCAATTATAGGTTCCCTTCTAAACATGCTGATTATCTTTATCAGATAAAAAGTCATCCATCAAACATAACACGCTTATTATGGATGAGTTTATCAAGAGATGTAGCTAGCTACTCTTACGCCCAGTGAAATCCCTCAGTCTGGTACAAAAGCTTCTCTCCTCAGACATGAGGAGCAAAACAGAAAAAAAAGCTCTTCTCTCCTTTTAAATTGTTGCAAACTGCTGCATTTGTAGCAAGCAGCTGCTGCAGTTTATGCCACTCATGGAATGCTACAGTGCTTCAGGTCTCACTGCAAACACAATACCGCGTCTATTTCTGATGCTGGTTACTCACTGGACAAAGAGCACTACATTGCTTCATCTCTGACCACAAATATATGCTGGCATTAATTTCTGAATGCAAGTAATGCAATGAAGACCAATCAGAATCTTCTGGTCATGTCCCCTAACAATTTACACCAGGAGTGCCAGTCTCTTGCCCAAGCCTAGCTACACCTCTTGAGTTTAACTACTCTGCTATAAACTGGCATGCCTATACTAATAGCAGTACATTTAGTCAAAGTTTCCTCTATTTTATTAAGGTTAATTCTTTTATTTATACTGTTACCCACCCTACCAGGGGTGATGATCCTCTGATTGTACAGTCCCCTCCCCACTAGAGGAGATAATCTTCTTGACCTTGTCCTTAATGTCTTCACTTCCTATACTACCCCTAATGTTACCATCTTCTAAGTAATATCCAACAATCTGGCAGTATCCTCCCTTAAAATAGACTGTACAACCCACAAAAAAACTCCATCACATTTCACAGTTACTCCAGAACATGGCTCATCTTACTTATAGACTTCCTTAACAAATATAGAGAAATACTCCAGATAACCTATTACCATTTTTTCTGCATATTCCCCTGGATTCTATTCCCTTATGGACAGTTGTATCAATGAGACTATTCTCATTCACTGTACAAATAGTAGTAAATTTCAAGTATAAGTTCCTATGGTGGATTCTCACATAAACAAGCTTTACAATAAGTAACAACCCAGGCTATCTGTAACAGATCTCCACTCTCCCAATAGAAAACAGACTTAGTACCAATATGTAAAACCCTTAAGCACACCAGCAAGGACTGCAAGGGCAAATGTGAACTCAGGAGCTCTACCAACTCTAATTATAACCAACAGGATTTCTTCAGTTACTTTAGTGAACTTAGAAAGTATGCCCATTACTGTACCAAACTTGTTTCCAAAGGAATCTGCCACTTAAAAGCACTACACCCTCACTCCCCACTGGCCCTGGTTTTCAATTATTAAGGAATTCCCAATATTATTCTAGCATGTCCAAAGGTCAGTTGTCAATCTCCTCTCTGGTCCACCTGGTGAATCTGGGAATCAACCCTCTCCTCCTCCCAACAAATTCCAACACATGTGAGAGATGCAACCATATAGCCAAAATGGAGGCTAAGCTCTCTCAACTCAGTACTGGCATAACCAGTCAGGAGGAGAAGGAAACCACACTCACTACAATTCCAGTCTCACATAGACCTACCACGACAGCAAACCAAACACATAATCACACAAAAACATACTCGGAGGCTCTAAATAAAGATCTGCTGAAGCAGCAGAGACCTCCAAAGCAGACACCCAAACAGCCGCTACCCCAAAACAAAATACGTGCAACACATATCTCACAAAGCCAGTGTGCCAAACAGTCACAGACCTTAAGACTAAACAACACACCTGATACACTTGTAATAGGTGACTCTATCGTCAGGCACACTGACGTCCCGCTCACCAGTCTGAACAAGGAGAGGGTCACGGTGAGCAGCCTGTCGGGCGCTAGGATCCGCCACATAACATAAGCACTCAGGTCACTCCAAGGCAAGTACAAATATGACTCAGTCATTGTCCATGCTGGTGTGAATGACCTGAGACGTACCTCTCTGGACTACATGAAAAGAGACATAAAGGAGCTCTCTGAGCATGTAGCCCAGGCCGGTATGACCCTGACCTTGAGTAGCATTTTACCCTCACCAAGAATGATGCCACAATATGAAGACAAGATGATCAATTTCAACAATTGGCTTAAGTACTGGTGTCATTCAAAGGGGATCCAATGCCTGTCAGCTTGGGATGATATGCTCGACAAGCCACGATGCTTCGCTAGGGACGGCTTGCATCTGTCACCCCTGGGCTTTGGATATTGGCAAAGGCTCTTGCTACCCCATAGTGCCTTTTTAGGCAAGGCTCAAAAGACAAACCCACCTCCATAGGTATCACAAGGGATAAGAAACTAAGAGTAATGCTACTCAACGCCAGAAGTCTAAACCTCAAGATGCATGCACTCGAAACTCTCCTTAGCATGGAGAACATCGATATCTGTGCAGTAACAGAAACCTGGTTTAGGGCTCCCGAGAGCACCCCAGCACTACCAGGTTATACCTCATACCATCCTTTTCAGCCCCAAAACTTGGACTGAACCACAAAAGGAGGGGGAGTATCGATATTCATCAAAGATACCCACACCTCCAGGTTGGTGGCAAAGCAGGAAGCATCAGAGACTATCCATGTGCAACTAACAGTGGATAAAACTGCCTTCCAGTTTATAGCCTGCTACAGACCACCCTCCCAAACCCAGGAACCCCACTCGGCCTTCCTGAGAACACTGCAAAATATGAAGGTCTCTCCAAACACCATTATACTGGGCGACTTCAACTACCCAAACATAGACTGGGAGCATTACTCTAGCTCCAACACCCTAGCCCAAAGGTTCCTAGAATTTATAAACTCAAATGCTATGGAACAACTTGTTACCACTCCCACAAGAGGGGAAAACATACTGGACCTGATCATCACCAACATGGGGACTCTATGCTCCAGACCAGAAGTGTATCCCTCACTGGTAAGATCAGACCATAAACTAATCTCACTGGATATTCACATTACGACCCCACCCCCTGCCCAGAAAACCACAGTGAAAAACTTCTCTAAAGCAAATTTCACACTCCTCAAAACTGAGGTGGAATCCTTCAAAGCCCCGGGCCTGTGGAAAATACGGCCCAGACTGCAGAATCCTTTATAAACGCATTCTATGAACACCTTCAGGAATGCATGGATCATGCGATCCCAAATAAAACCAAGACCCAATCCTCCAAAGGCAGACGTCCTGTCTGGTGGACCCCAGCCATAAACAAACTATACAATTGAAGGAGGAAGCTACTAAATGATAGAGCAAAATCCCAAAAAGGGAAGGCATCACTGATCAGTATTAGCAAAAAACTACAGGCACACATAAAATTGTCTAAGGCCAGCTTCGAGAAAAATTGCACAGGACACTAAGGATAATCACAAGGCTTTCTTTAGTTATGTTAGGAACCTGGGTGGTAATTCCCAGATATGCTCAGAATTAGTCCAAAATGACAAAAAATACACCAAACCCACAGACATTGCCAACATCCTAGCTGACAGGTTCAGCGCAAACTCCCCCCCCACCAAAAGGGCAAATATCTATCCCAGCAGAGTGCTGCCCCTGACATCTCAGATGCTCAGGTAAGAGCCGCCCTCTCCAAAGCAAAAAACACAGCATCAATGGGACCAGATGGTGTCCCGGGCTGCGTCCTACATGAACTTCAAGAAGAGCTAAACCCAAACATAAAACTACTGTTCAATCTCAGCCTTACTACAGGATATGTGCCCAAAGAGTGGCATACAGCAACAGTGGTCCCTCTCCATAAAGGTGGTGCCTCAACGGATCCTGGAAACTATCGCCCCATAAACCTGACTAGCTTGGTCTGCAAAGCTATGGAAAGGATCATCATGGACCTCATAAATAAAGATATTGGGGACCTACAAACACTAGATCCTACCCAGTTCGGCTTTGTTAAGGGCAGATCCTGCCTCTTAAACCTGGTTGATTTCTTTGAAACAGTCACCAAGGCCATTGATGAGGGTAAGGTGGTCCACACAGCCTACCTGGACCTCGCAAAAGCCTTCGATACAATACCCCACTCGGGCATTATAGATAAGCTCACCAGCTTGAATATAAACCCCTATGTCACTAGATGGATTGCAAACTGGCTCAAGGACAGAACCCACATGGTTAGAATTGCTGGAGCCATGTCAGACTCCAAACCAGTTACAAGTGGTGTCCCACAAGGCTCAGTCCTGGGACCTCTCTTGTTCGGTATATATTTCTCGGAGGTACAGGCCAACACGGAAGGACTGTGGCTGACCAAGTTCGCAGATGACTGCAAACTGGGTGCCATAATTGACTCTCCAGCCGACACAAGCATCCTCCAAAAGGGCCTCATAGAAACAGACAACTGGTGCCAGAGCCATGGCCTCAAGCTAAATGCCAAAAGTGTATAGTCATCCCTTTGGCAAAAACAAAGTGCCCACAAATTACCACATAGGTGGTAATCCATTATGTACAGAAGAAGTAATTAGGGACCTGGGGACCCAAGTTGATAGCAATCTCTCATTTGACAACCACGTGGCCAAAGTGGTTAGAAAAACATTTATATAGCCCACCTAATCATGAAGGGATTCACGTCTAGATCAGGGGAGGTCATCGTGCCTCTTTACTCATCCCTCATCAGGCCCATAATTGAGTACAATGCCCCTTTTGGGATGTACCTTACCAGACACCTGCAGCAACTGGAAAGACCCCAAAAGTACCTCACCAAGAGGATCAAAGTGCTCAAACAGATGCCATATGCTGCCCGGTTAAAGAAACTCCAGCTCTACTCAGTGGCATACCGCCTGTTCAGAGGCGATCTGTGCCTGACGTATAAAGCCATGTCCAATCCGGAATTAATGGACATGCTGCACCTCAGAAAATCCAAATCCCATCGAGCTACACGCTCGAGAGACTTGAACCTCAGCACTGAAATAAATAGGACATGCTGGAGGGACAGATTCATAACCCAGAGGCTCCCTTCACTCTGGAATAAAATCCCAGTCCAGGTTAGGCAGAGTCCCTCATTGACACTCTTCAAGAGGAATCTTGATGAGTGGATGGGAGATCGTAGGTTTACTCCGGGTATCACTTCTGTGTCACTGTTAGACAGAGGCACAGTATACTAACCTCGAAAAAGGGCATAGCAAAATAAATTTAAAATGGGTGGCGAAAGCCAAACACATTCTGGCTAGGCTTATAAATGCCCTAGGGCAGATAGCCTAGTATGAACCTATGAACCTATGATAATTTAGTCTTCATTTAATACCTCCTGTCCAGCCAGATGCCCCCCCCCCCCCAACTACCAGACATCCCATTCCTCTCATAATCTCCTTGGGCCAGGTTATATCTGCATCATGCAAAAACTAAAATAATAGCTCCACGGGACTTGATAATATCTCTGATTGTTTTTTATAAGTATCAAGCCCCACTTAGCCAAATCCCTCTTAAGCCTCTTCAGTTTAACTGTCTTCACAAGTTATGTCTCCAAACTGTAGAGAGCAGCCATAGTGGTACTAATACACAAAGGAGGCTCCGTGACAGACCCCGGAAACTACAGACCTACTGTCTTTACAAGTACTGCCTTAGGCAGTTAATAAGTGTGATCAGATAAACATTTGCACAGATGACATGCAAACAGTAGAGCACACCTATTAAATGTAGTCAATTTCTTTGAAAGAGTAACTGAAGCCCTAGACAAGGGACTGACCCTCAGTACTGCTTATCTTGATTTCAGTAAGGTCTCCGGCACTATCCAACATGGCATCATACATAAATTCTTCCAACTTAAACATAAACCCATTTATAGTTTACTGGATAGGCAACAGGCTCTCAGGCAAAAACATTATTTACACAGGATTTTACTCCAGGACTTTATTCTGTTTCATACAAACTACTCAGAGGCAATCTCTGCCTTACATATAAGGCAATCTCTGATCCTGCTTTATTGGAAATGCTGCATATTCGCAAGTCAAATGCTACACGGGTTACTCGCTCTAAAGACCTTAACCTGGTATGTGACATTAATAGAATCTGCTGGAGGGACTTATTTGTCTCCCAGAGGTTACCATACCTTTGAAACAGCATCCCACTTCATGTCAAACAGAGCACCTCATTGGTTCTCTTCAAACGCTATCTGGACAATTGGATGGATAACCATAAAGTCACCCCGGGAGTTCCACCTGTGTCTCTCTTGGACAGGGGCAATAGGTGCTGATCATGGAACTAAGGGTAGAACTTGGCTAGGTTTGTAAGGGCCCAAGGGCCATAAGCCTAGTAATATCCTATGATCCTAGGATGTACCTCCTTGAAACTGACAAGTGCCTCCAATAGGGTCCCATGGGGCTGTATTCAGGGCTATCTGTTCTTTGGCATCTAGTTTTCAAAAAGAAAACAGAAGAGAATCCAAATGTCAAGGGAATGCAGATAATTAAGTTTGCTGATGGCTGCAAATTGGGGGAAATTGTCATATCTCCCTTTAACACTAAAACACTTTGTCAAGGCATAGACCAGCTCAGCACCTGATGCATCAGTCACAGGCTCACCATAAATGCCAAAACATGCAGCATTGTTACTTTGGGAAAGATACTTTCCCCTCCTCTTACCACATTGCTGGCACCCCTCCCATAACAGTTATAATTGTCCAGGACTTATGTACCGATAATTAGAATGAACTTTTTTTTATCACTATGTCTCATTTGTAGTGAGGAAATCCTTCTACCTTGTTCGGTTGATCTCTAGAGGTACCTCCTTTTGGTCCCATGCAGCCTTGGCCCCCCTTATACTCCTCCCTTTTTTTATATCGTAATCATATCATTACTATTCTGTGTATATATGTTTGTATGTTTATTGTGTAAATCTTGTATAACTACCTTCTACTTGTTCTGTAAAATGGAGCATTTCTCCCAGGGCCACTGCTGAAATATGACCTGTGACCAGTCAAACTTTCTTAGTCTACAAAAGCAATGACTAAATAAAAAATTGACCTTTGAATACAGTTCCCCTTTTGAAATGTACTTTACAAAGCACTTTGACCAACTTGAAAATCTCTAAGGTTTCTGGCAAAGATGACTTCTGGATTACTTACTCTAAGCTACCTTGAAAGGCTTAAAGCCTCTTGTCTCATAAGGACTCCTGAGGGGTGATCTTTGTTTAGTCTTTTGCGCACTGAGAATTCTTAGCCTTTTTGTCCTCTTCCAAAGACCTCAACGACCACTGCAAAATCAAGAACACATTTGGCATATCTACCTGTGTTGGCACCAACTGGAGAGAATTCAGTTAATGGCAAAGGTGCCTGTTAGACCTGGTGTAGCAGAGAAGAGGAACGCCGTGTCTGAGACAGCTCTTTTCTTTTTCTGGGGGGTGGGCACACTTCCATGCTGGAATCCACAGTGAACACCAGAGTGCTTTTGGAGTTACTGACTGTAAGAGGGACAAGCCCTGTATTAAATATGTGCAGAGAAAGGTATGTACATGATGGTGACCCACTGCAAGCAAACTCCCTGAATGCTTCAGGCATATGCCGGGGATGCTGCACCCCTAAGGAAAAAAAATCTCTGTAAGGAGGATGGTATCATTCCTAGCTGGAACAACTTCTTGTCTTCAGGGGAATGAATTGGGTGAAGGGATCTTATCCCAACAGGAAAAATGGGCCACATAAGCAGTAGGAGGAAGACTTGATGGTCAAGGGGAATCTGTGCAAAAAAATAAATAAATAAAAGAAACACTTATGCCATGACAGTTTCATAATCAGGAGTATTACCTGCCTTAAGAATAAACTCCTACAAATCAAATAACTCAAAACTACACTTGTCAGTTGGACAGGAGACTGTAATCTCATGCCTGGTGAATGAAAAAATCTTCTTCTTACTGGGGTAACAAATACACAAGTAATGTCATGGGGTACCTTCGCTAAGGTTCTCAGTAGCTCTTCAGCCATAAGCTTAGTAGGCAATTATGTACCTATAACGTAGAAGACAAAATCAGATACAGTTGAGTTAAAAGAAAGAACTTGGTGGACAAATATCTGTTTATGCATATCAATTACCAAGATATTCTAGCAAATATAGGAAAAGTTGGCTATATGGAAATGTTCATACATTTTATTAGTGTAGGGGATGTTTTCACTGGTAGACTTGACATGTTTGGTTGTAATTCACATGTAGGTATGGTATGGAAACAAGTGTTTTTGTTCTGTCAGAACTGAGACCAAGAAACGTTAAATATGAGTTACAGCAATTGCTATGGTTAGTGAGTATTAAGGATGTAACTATTACTAGGTCATGCATGTTTCTAGCTGTGAATGGCATGTGAGTGGCAGTGAGAAACAATGCAGGGAGAAGGGCAAGACAGACAACATTGAGAGTTGTATGGGTGAGCTAAATAACAAAGTAATATGTTGAAAAAGACAAGAAGAATTACAAAGAACATAGGCAGAGGTAGTCAGGGGAAATGGGATAGACAAAAACAGGGCAGAGAGGAAGGGCAATGGTAGACAGGACTTATGGTTAAATCTAAACCTGAACAGAGTGAGCATCATGGAAGACAAGTGGGGAAAAGAGGAAGAAAGTCAAGGGCACAAGGAGCTGGAGGAAGGAAAAGAGACAAAGTGGTAAGAAGTGCTTCTCGGGTGCAGTATGGTGATGAAAAGAACAGAGTAGCGGAAGTTGAGGAAACACTGGCTTGGAAATCGGAGACAGACAAGGAAAGGGAAAATATGGGATAGAAGAGTTCCACGTGAATCGGTTACAATAGGAAGGAAAGGTAGAGTGGCTTGGAAAATATGGGTAGTTTGGAAAAAGTAGGTGGGTTAAATAAAGGGAATAACAGGAGGGCATGTGTAGGTAAATTAATAATAAAGAAGGCTGGTTTTGGCAGGCTAGAACAAGGGAAAATTATCATTGAAAAAGAAAGGGGAGGGATTAATGATGGCCAAGAAGAAGGAACAGTTTTGGTGGTTGGTGATTCTGAAACCAAAAGAATTGTGCATGTAGGAAGGGGGGTGTGTGAAAAAAGTCATATTATTTTGAGAATAGTGGCAGGGCTGATCCAAAAAAGGGCAGTGAATAAAGCAAATGAGGCAGTCAGAGTGGTGCAGGAAATGTTCCAATGGCAGCAAGAACTTGGGAATGAAGAGACACAGGGATAAGTTAGGCAAATAAGTGCAGGGATAGTAAAAGCAAGTGGCATCATCTAAAGTCTTAAGAGTGCCAATTAGCAATACAAATAAGAAAAGAGGGATTGTTTACTTTAAATGCAGAATAAAGAAATGGACTAAGCAAATGGTGGTATAGATTAGTAACAGACTAGAGATGTGGCAGGGGGACATGTTTAATGATGTCCTGAGTGAAAATCTATGCTAAAGAAAAGAACAGTCATATAACTGTACCTTTAAGCTACAGTAGAAAATAGGAGAGGGGATAAGGAGGGAAAATATTAGCAGAAAATGAATAGCACTGAAAAAAAGGTGAAAATGAACAAAGTCAACGGAGACAGAATGTAAGGGGTTACTATGTGATGTATACTGTCAGGTGAAAAAAATGGTGAATTAAATGTATCAGAAAAAATAGGGGGACCTTGGAGGAATAGCTAGATGAATGAGGGGTTAAATGAAAGAGAGAATGGAATGTATTCCTGATATAAGCTGTACAGGAAAGACAAAGAATGTGAGGTAGAAGAGTAACAATTGATGAAAAAGAGGTCATAGAGAGGTGAATGATGAGAGGCGAGGAAAGAGTAGATTAGGAGACAGTAAAATATGTGCGCTGGCAATCAGGCTAGAAGGGGCAAAGCAGGCTGGTGGCTAGAGACTATCTGTAGACCAGGAGATGCTACTGAGCAAGATGAACATTAAAAGAGGGAGAGCAAAAGCCTACATGGAGGTATAATAAAAAGGTGATTATAGCAGAAGATGTAAACTTCCTAGGAGTCGATAACAGGGTTCCAGAATTGAGGTGCAGATGGAAATTGTGTGGTAGCACTAGTTATTCAGGAGGGATTTGGTAAATATGCTAAGGAGAAGGTTGTGTCTAAAAGCACAAGGAATTAACACAATGAACTGAAGTCTTGTAGGCAGCTCAGAGGATTAAAGCTATGAACGGATAAATAGTTAATTCTTGTAATCCATGGTTTGATTCCCTCCACTTTCATTTGTCTACTGTGAGTAAGTCACATAACCAGTGGGAAATTGGGGTCTTTAATGGCCCCCCTGGATTGCATGCTTAGTACCTACCTATGAACCGATAGATTGCTGGAGGTAGTACTTAATAAAACAGAAGGATTGGGCACATAGAGGTCAAGTTATCTTTAACAAAGAGTGACCATTTTTCAGTGTAGTTTACTTTGGGGATCTAGGAACCAGTGTATATACCTAATGCAGGACAATAAGAAAGCATACTACAATGAACTGGGGTAACTAGACAACGGGAGTGGCAATAAGACAGCAGCAGGTGAAGCAAATTAACTTGTGATAAGTAGTCACAATGTACAGATGGAAAAATGCTTATGGGAAGAAGCAAACTTAAAAAAAATATAGAGAAAAGGAAAGAAGCTAGCATACTTCAAATGGAATATGAAGGAAATGAGAGAAACAAAACATGGTAGAATGGTAGCAGTATTAAGCAGCTGTGTCAAGTAAACCAGGAAAATCAAGGCAGGAATGGAGAGAAAGAGCAAAAGAAATTAAATTGGTGAAAAATTGGCCTTATATATAAAAAATAAAACATAAAAAGGAAAAGAAAGCTAGAAAACTTGGTTAGATTGATGAGAGAGGAGGGATGTAAAGGGAGACAAAAAAGCAGAGGTCCTGAATTAATTGGTTATACTTGCCTTCAATACACAAAAAGGCAAAAAGGTGGCACAAGAAGTGTTAGCAAGTAGAAGGCAGAGCAGTACATATATTGTAACAATGAAACTTGGAGGGTGAAACTAGAAATTTTAAGGGAGGACAAAGTACAAAGACCTAATAGAAAATCACAAGATACTGAAACATCAGACTACATTAATGCTGAGTGTTTTGGCAATTCACTGTGGAACTCTCATACAGGTGGAATAAGAGTACTTATATGTGCACCCTGAACAGACAACAACCTGGTTAACAACAGTAAATATTATACTCCTCTTTAAGAGTGAACCTGCAAGCTATCCTAAAAATTATAGACCAATAACTTGCCTTCTGATGATGTATAGACTATATACTGGAATTGATGCCAACAGAGTTTATAGTCATTTAGAAGAAACCTAGATCATGGCAATAGAACAGAAGGGTAACAAAAGAAAGTCATATGGAACAAAGGACCATTTGTTGTTAAAGTCATAATAGAGAATTGTAAAAAGGGGACAAATCTAAGCTATGGCATGGATAGATTACAAAATAGCATTTGACAGCCTCCCCATTCATGGGAGTGATTACAGATGTATAAGATACACCCTACAATGATCAGTTACTTTACAATAACTATGAAATGGTGGCAAACCACTTTGCAGCTAAGCCATGATAAAGGACAAATTATTACCCAGGGATGAAAATTCAAGGGTGCTCTTCCAGGGTGACTCTTTGTTACCACTGCTCTTTTTTTCTTGCCTTTAACCCATTAAGCTGTCTACTTAACAGATTAGATCATGCTTACAGTTTGGCTCACAGAAAAAAACAAAGTGTAAAGACTTCTCATCTTTTTGTGGAAGATTTAAAACTGCATGGGTCATCAGATGAGCAGCTCTAAGCACAACTGCAAGTGATCAAAACTTTCTCAGATGATATAAGAATGTTATTTGGTCTTGATAAATGTGAAAAAGCAACATTAAAGCAGGAAAGCTACAGCATCAAGAAAATATCAGTCTGGGACAAAAATGTGATATAAAGGGACTTGAGCTAGAGGGAATGTATAAATATTTGGGACTTGATGAAGGACTAACAATAAAACATAAACAAATGCAAAAAAAACTCAGTAAGGAATATTTTCGAAGATTAAAATTAATACTCAAAACAGCCCTGACATGTAGTAACAAAGTTCAAGCTATAAACTAATTTGCTTTTCCTGTTCTAACTTACAGTGACTAAATGTATCAGATCAGTTGGATAGGAAAGCAAGAAAAATGCTTCACACTTATGAAATGATATATAAAAATCAGTGTATACCAACAGTATGTATTCCTCATTCTGTAGGAAGTATGGGTCTCCTCGAAATTTATTACATATATAGTTCTGAAGTCGAAGGACTGCTGACCTCACCAGATACAAACATAGTGAAAGTTTTAAAACACAAGGAGAAATAGTCTCAATGACTTCCCTGCATAGTTTAGCAGAAGCATATCGGTGTTAGACAGGAATGGAAATCAAACCAGAAGTAGACAAAAATCAGCCAGCAAATGAATGTGCAAAAAAACAAAAGAAAGACTATAAGGAGAAGGATCAAAAGAGAAGGCAGGAAATTTGGAAAAGTCATAAATATAGTTGTAAGTACAGAAAACTCTAGGAGCAACCTTATGTCAATCAGGACCTGACACAGGAATGGTTAAGGATAGGTGACTGTAAACCAATAGATGAAAGATTAATATCGGCACCCCAGGATAGTGGACTTCATACACATTGGTTTACAAAGTCCATTGAACATGTGGGAGAAACAGACAAAGGTTCTGTAAAACAGAACTGGAAACAGGCACTCATCTTGTTGCTTTGTGTGATACACTAATGGCAGAGGGCCTGCACACTGAAAGGCATAATAATGTGGCAAGACTGTTGCACTGGAGATTGTGCAAACATTACAGTATTGAAGTAACTGAGAAGCATTGAATACATAAGCCACAACGCATTATAAAGGATGATAAAGTTTTTATCACATGGGATCACCCATTACCAACTGTTCAAAAAATAGATGCAAGAAAACCAGATATAGTAGTCCATGAAAAGAAAACAAAAGTAGCATTGATCATTGAAATTACTACACCCTGTAATTACAGTGTCTTACATACAGAGTCATAAAGTATCAGGATCTACAGGCCGAAATGAGGTCAGTGTGGAAGAAGGATACTTGAACAGTTCCAACAGTAGTAGGAGCAATGGGTTTCATAAAAAGGAATATATAGTCGAATTTAGATATGCTACCTATGCATGTTAACTCTATATGAATTGCAGAAGAAGTCAGTTCTGAGCACATTGCAGGTGCTGCAAAGAGCACTTTTGGTTAATATGAAAGACTGAAACAATACTAATTTCATGAACATTAGTCATACTTTGACTTGGGAATGGAGTCCATTCCCATCGTGGTATTAGAAACCCAAAAGACTTGGAGAAAATTTACTGAGAATCAATATCTAGCCACGATAATTTCAAACCACCTTTGCCACACAGACACCCCTGTAACTACAACTCAATGGCATTAGCATAAAATGTGACTTTGACCCACTAGGCAAGGACTTTAGCACACACATAGACAGTAATCTAGCCTTTGACCATCATGTGTCTACAGTAGTGAGGAAATCATTCTATATTGCACAACTTATAAACAAAGGTATGGCATCTAGGTCCAAGGAAATCATTCTTCCACTCTGTTCTGAATTCATCAGACCTATCATTGAATACAATGCCCTCTCTGGTATGTACCTAACCAAGCATATCCAGCAATTGGGATGTCCACAGAGGTTCCTCACTAAAAGAATACAGGGTGTAAGTAAAATGTCCTATGCAGACTGTTTCAAGGCCCTATCCCTGTATTCTGTCTCCTACAGACTGTTCATAGGTTCATAGGCTGGTACTAGGCTATTGGCCCTAGGGCCTATACAAGCCTAGCCGTAACAATTCACTGGCTATTTCTTCCCACAGTATTTACTTCCCTGTTGAGGGGACATCTGTGCCCGACATACAGGGCATTGTCAGACCCCACTGTGATGGACCTCTTGCATATCCACAAAACAAGCAGCATCAGAATTACCCATTCTAAAGACTTAAACCTTGCCTGCGATATAAACAAGACCTGTTGGAGAGACAGACATGCATCTCAGAGACTACCCCATCTTGAGAATAGGCTCTCCATCCATATATGAAGTAGAGTTCCCCCCTAACCCAATTCAAATGTAACTTGGACAGTTGGATGGGGAACAGGAAAGTCATCCCTGGTTTGGCACCTATGCCTCTAATGGACACAGGTGACCTGTAAATGTCTCATCTACCAGGCCCCTGCTTGTAAATGTTTCGTCTCCCAAACACCTCCTTACACTTATCAAGGGTACCAGAACATACATGGCTAGGATTAAAAAGGCCATTGTGGTAGTTAGCCTAGTAAACACCTATGAACCTATATATATGTAATCTAGTCAAAAAATACATCCACCCTATATACACAGTTAAAATATACATTGTTACATTTCATCATGAGGCAATTGCTAACAAATGGGATTTGAAACATAAAATAATTAAATCAGAACAATCATAAGTAAAAGATAAATAATAAAACATGAAGAATGGAGTATCAAATAATTACAGTATTATTTATTCATAATATTAACAATTTCTCAGTGCAAAGTTTAACACAATGAATCCACAATATTCAGAACAGAGCATAATATATTAAACGTATTACTTTGTTTATATTTTGTTAGTCTGTCCCACTTATAATCAGATTTTGAAACACAGAAACATTGGATAATATCATTTTCTTCACAGTAAGAAACTAAATGCCTATGTATATGGAGCATGAATGACTAGGGTTAAAAAGGCTCTAGGACCATTATCCTGTAATTTGGATCATAAATACAAATAAAAAACTGAGTAGAAAATAGTAACAAGATTATACATTGACTTCTGGGTGATAAAATGAGTTTAACTAAGGAAATTATTATTTTTTCAGCTGGGATACAGAATCTGAAATTGCCTAGGTATAGTAAGACTTTGTTAAGTTTTATTCTGGTGGCTACCAAAAAAGCAATTACTAGAAAATGGAAATCAATATCTAACCTAACTATACTTGAAGCAGTGAATATTTTAACAGAGATGGAACAAGAAGTGGATCTTTTGAAGAGAGGTAGGACCAAATTATATGGAAAAATGTCATTTGTGGGGACAATATATGCAGAAAAATGTTTTGGGGAGGAATGAGGTTTAAGAGAAGACAGGAATATAATAATGTATGTAGTGTCACATATATTATGGAATATATAGCAAGATATGTCATTTATAATATTTGTAAATGTGAATTTGTTAATATGGTTTGATTGCTTTTATATAAAATTAAGCTTGCCTGTGTCACAAGCGATCATTCAATAAAGGTGCTAAAAAAGGATAATTTTTTTCTTTTTTTTTTTTAATAAGTTGACAGTTTATGCCAGCTGTGTTGGTATAGAGGGATGAAGCCATGCTTACAACCCAGGTGATCTAAGTTTAGTTACCAGCAATGATACATGCTGGAGCTGGTGTGGGAAAGGAGATGGATGGTGATGCTCTGTCATCTTACCTGTCTTCATAAGGAGATTGTGGGAGCCCATGCATTCCCATCCCTGGTGAGACCAGAAGCCCCGCAATAGCAATGGCTTTAAGAGAGGGACATGACTGTCCTGATGAGTTATGCTATTCATGAGAATGATTGACATGCCATTGTTGATGCTCATTGCATGCTGAACTCTTGTGCTACTAGCCATGCAGAGTGGAGTTAGGTCCATATAAGAAAAAAGTAAGAGCCTTGATGTGTGCCTAAGTGATGTCCCCTCTCAGTGATCTCTCACTCCAGTACATGGAGTAAAAGGAGTCAGCTGACTCAGAGAGGGTATGATGGGTGGTAGGCAGTGGAGGCAAGAAGATGAAAATCTATTAACAAATTCACAGTGCAGAATTTAACATGATGAATCTACAATTTTCAGAACAGGACATAATATATATGTTCCAGTTTTCAAAAAATGCAAGCATATTTTAAAAGAAAAATAAATTGTCATCCTACAGATTCCTGCTGTAGGTAATGTACATATCAATTCAATCTGGCAGACGAAGGTGTTTCTGAAGAACATTTTATTACTATTCACTGAGCAGTATATATGTCAGTTGCAACTGAAATACAGTATAATTACAAAAGTATACATTGCAAAGTCATACTGTCTTTGTTCAGGCTTTTAACAAGACAATATCTTCAATATGCAAACCATAAATGTGCAACTTCAGAATATAAAACATGATATGCATGGTCTTTTTGCCTCAGCATCTTGAAATGTATTTGCCTTACAATCAGACATAATACTTGAAAATAATTATAAAAAAATTAGCTCCACATGTTCATTAAAAGCATAAAGTCTAACTGCACCACAACTGAGGTACTACACTATCTTCAGAATATAAAAACATACCAAGAGCTCCCATCTACCCATTTCCCAACCACTTTAAACAAATATTTTCTCAAAGAATAAAGTTAACTATCACCCTTTACAGCAGCTGTGAAAACACTTTGCTCAATTACAATTTGAAATAAAAAAGAAAGAAAATCACTATTGTCCAAAATCATATCATGTACCCATGTGAATTCTGTCTTCCCAGTAGGCACTACCAATGAGCAATGAGAGTAAATATGTTTTGGGAATCAATCTGGGATTCTCCATGATGTAAGACTCAGTGTTGTGAGGATGAAAAAGAAGACTTTCCACCCCCTTTGGGACAGTAGCCTGTTGCTAACAGGTAGTGGCAAGGACTGTACCATCATTAGGGTGAATCGTAAGTGAGTTAGCCAGAATAGTACAATTCAAAGTAGATTTACTTTTTCTTTTTATTGTTAGAAACACTTTTGGTAACAAATGTTGGAGAGAAAGCACAGAGAAGACTTTGGTTCCATTGAATTGAGAAAGAATTCACTGCCACTGCTAGAGCAACCTGGAGCAAAGCAGTGGGAGCTCAGTGTTTAAATGTGATATGAACACCTCTGTGACTAGATAGTCCCACTTCTTTACTATAACTGGGAACACTTTTTTATCTGGAGTCCACTTGAAATACATTGATATAATCCTGCTTAGTGTGTCTGCTACTTTGTTTTGCTGATGTAGGCTGTAAATGGCTTGTAAGACCATGTATGTTGCTCTGTTCATAAATTATTATGGCCAGCCTATGCTGTTAGTAGGAGAGTGTGCCCCTTTCTTTGCTTATGTATCATACCATTACAGGATAGATTGTCACTATTTGTTATTAACTGAAAAACAGTCTAAAATGATTTCATTGGTAGAATGATTGCTAGCATCTTCTTTTTATTTGTTTAGGTTATTTCACTGTGATTGAAACTAATGTCACTGTACCTTACATTAATATAGTCTCAGTGAGCATACTCTGATCCATCTGTTGTCAGTTTCTGTTTTGGAGAGGAAAAAGAAATTTAAAGCTTGGGTTCAAGGATAGTTGTTGAATCCACCATAATTCGTTTATCAGAAGGTTCAATATATTTCTGATACCGCTAACTTTTGATCATGTCAAATCTTGAAAAAGTAACCATTATGGTAGAAGATGACATGAATCCCAGCTTCTCTGAGCTCATTCTGTCTGTTAAATTAATTTATTTCATTCTCTGATTGAAAATTCCATCATAATTTGAACCCTGCCATGAGCTATGAGATAACACACATATTTGTGTTCAATGCAGCCCTCCAAAATCTATTTATCTAAGAGAACACTAGACTCTATTTGTGTCTATTTAAATCTATGTCTTTGTGCCATGAACACAGAATAACCTGTTATAGTGCAAAGTGCAACGTCTCCAGAGATTCTTCTTGAATCAAGTAATCATCCAAGAAAGGGTGATTATGAATTGTGTTTAATATCATTTATGCAAATAGTGCGGCTAGGAATCTTGTTAACTCTGGGCATAGTAGAAAGGCCAAAAGGCAAAGCACTAAACAAAAAATGATAGTTATCCACCCTGAGCCTCAGAAATCTCTGGTAGGACTAGAATACTGGAATGTTAAGATGAAGATAGGCATCTTACATGTCCAAATCACTAGAATGGTATCCTGCTTAAAGACAGACAACAGAGCTGCAAAGTTTACTTTTTGAACTGTTTTTATTTGTATAAATGTGATCGGATTTGAAAGGTCTAGGGTAGTCATTATTGCTTCTCTTTCTATAGAACCAGGAAAAATATTAAACAAAGTCACATTCATGTTTCTACTACCTGATTCTGTTGCTTGAATGTCCAAGAAATGGGATAGTCAAGGTCTATGGTTGCTCTGGTGTAGAAGACATAGAGCCTAGGATTAGACTGTTGCAAAACTCTGTGGAGTGAGTACCCCTTAACACAATTTCTCTGACCTATTTGTTTTATGTTATCTGCTGCTACCAAGCTGTGGAAAGAGAAAATTCATGTCTTATTTGCAGTACATGAAGAAGGATAGGAGACAAATGATAATGGAACTCATAACTGGAGAGAGAATTACATATTATATTGAAAAGGTTGACATTTTGAATCATGCTACTCATGTCCTCTTCCCTCAATACCTGCAGAGGTCTTTGAAATTATTTGCAACAATGCTAATGCTTTTTTTTTAAGTTTCCATATCTGGAGGGCAATTTCAGATATATTCTTGATGAGGAGTGTGGAGAGTTTATATAATGTTCTGCACAGTTCTACTATTTTCTTCTAATTATTGAAAAACTTTTAGTGAGGGGGTCCTGAAGTAGAATGCCATATCTGAAGATAAATTTACCTGTTTGTCATTTATATCTTAATAACAGATAAAACAGATGGAGTTCTAAGTCATGTATACCTTTACCTAAATATTTTTCAAAGCTTTTTCAACAGTCACTTAAAGTGCACCTTCATTAAATTAACAACAATACCAAAAGACAAGCCATCTGAAGGAATGCCCAAAGATACAGAGCACTCATCATCAGTGGTATTCTAATCCATTGGAGAAGGCATCAAATCTGACTACATTAATTGATTATCCTCCTTTTCTATCTTAGAATCCAGCAATGGAGATGAAGATTCCATCTTCTTCTTTTGCTATGTAACTTTCATGAGGTAGATAAATTGTGTTTAGTCTTGAATCTTGAAAGAGCCCTTTGTACAAGATAAAAAATATTCCTTTGGCACCCTTCTGCAATCAAAAACAAAGGAGACCCTGCCATCTTGGAATGTATGTCCAGCTGTCTGACATCCACACCTCTAATCTTTAGGAGTCGGTATTTGCTTCCTTTGAAAAAAAGCTCTGATCTTGTTTGCATGTCTGCCCAGTCAGCATTCTGTCCCTGGACATCCCTACCATAACTATTGGAAATTAGGTCTTTATGGGAGTAGGGGGAAACATCAGCAGTTTTTGGATAGCAAAACAACTGTAGATTCAAATCACAGCCCTGGCTGCTGGGGAACAATATTTGGTAAGGTAGATTTATTTTGACTAATCTACTGGTTTCCTTAAACCAAACCTTCTTAAGTTTATACTCATCAACAGAGATGGGACACCACAAGATTGTCTCTTTTCTCTCCCCCGCTCTCTCTCTTAAAATCCCCTTGGAAAAATACAGGTAGTTAGGAGAATAGGAGAAACTGAATGGGCTTCACCTCAAGTAGTGGTTAGATGAACCTTGACACAAGTGTTTGTCCAGGGAGTGACTGGACTCAGATAAATAGGACGAAGAATATCCATGGCCTATAGTTAAAAGATTCAAGTGACAGTACATCTAATGTTTTAATTTTATTGAGACCACCACCTCCCACATTTTTCCTTTTGTTTTGATCTAGTCTCTTCTAGATTTTTTAGAAACAGCACCTGGCTGACAAGTATGAGTATTAGAAGAAATAACTTGCATCTTTGTGTACTTTATAAAGACCATAAGCTCTAAAATTCCCTCTCTCTCCTAGTGAATGTATTTTTACGAAAGTAACATGTCAAACACAATTTTAATATTATATTCTTTCTATATACAAAAGACTCATTGAAGTTATGTATCTTTGGGTTGATTCACTGGCAAGAAAAACAAATCAGAAGATATCATTTATCCTCAAATAAAGTAAAAAAAAAGTATTGATAGCTTGAAGCAGGACACAGGAAGCACTGTTTTGTTGTTGTTTGTTCTTTTTTTTTTTGACATGCATGGCCTTAAATAACACTGTAAAAAAAGAAGTTATGTACTTACCATAACGCTCCATGTTTGTAGTCCATCTTGCCTACATTCTTGCTGGATGGGTTCGGAGCCGATATTCGGCTCCAACTCGGCTGATACTAAAGCTCGAGAGCTTTTAATGTCTCGAGGCTAGCCCCTATACCATGATGCCTCATGGCAATTCCCCAGATCTAGTTTGCAAGAAAGCAATAAGTACCTATCAGGTAAGACCAATATCAGAGCTGCATATATACAGACAAAGGATTTTGAAAATATAATCCATGCCAGGTGGACAACAAAAGAAAATCAGGTCAGACAGCACCAGTATAGTCCACCAGATCCCCCGGAAAACAGGAAGGGGGTTTGAGGGAGGGACGCAAGAATGTAGGCAAGATGGACTACAAACATGGAATGTTATGGTAAGTACATAACTTCTTTATGTTATGTAGTACTATCTCACCGTAATTCTTGCTGGATGGGACAGCGTCCCTAGCACCTATAACGTGGGTGGCTCAAGCGAAGAGACTCTTCAGCACACTGGACCCAAAGGAAGACCTGTCCCGGGAGGCCAAATCCAATTTGTAATGAGTGACAAAAGTATGTGGTCTTGCCCAAGTAGCTGCTGCACAAATAGTATCAATTGGGAGCCTAGATCTAAATGCACATGAAGTAGATGCAGCTCTAGTAGAATGACCTTTAACTTTGATGGGTAATTGTTAGCCAGCTTGTTGATAAGCAAATGAAATTTGATCTGAAAGCCATTTTGAAAGAGTAACCTTAGAAACAGGCAAGCCCTTCTTCTTGTCAGAAAAGAAAACAAATAGTTAATCTGATTTCCTGAATTCTTTAGTCCTGTTTAAATAAAATCTGAGAATTCTGTGAACGTCTAACTGGTGTAGTCTATACTCAGATTTATTAGAGTGGTTTGGAAAAAACACAGGTAGCTCAATAGTAGTATTCGGATTGTGCTCTGGGCATACCTTGGGAAGAAAGGAAGGGTTTGCCCTCAGAGAGACTCTATCCTTGTGAAAAATAATGTAAGGAGGTCGAATAGTTAGAGCTTGCAGTTCTGAGACTCTCCTAGCAGATGTTATGGCTACTAAGAATAGTGTTTTCCATGACAACAATTTTAGGTCTGATGAAGAGGATGGCTCAAAGGGTGCAGACATCAAAGATGAGAGGACTAAGTTTAAGTCCCAGGGCTCTAATGGTTGTTTGATTGGAGGCCTGAGAAGAAGAACTCCTTTTAAGAAAGTTTTACAAAAGGAGTGCTGCATGATTGGATTTCCCATGAAGCCAAAATAGAAATTGGAAATGGCAGCTAACTGAACTCTAACTGTGGTGGCTGCTGCTCCTTCATGAAAAATTGACGCTGGGAAGGGTAAGATAGATTCTATAGGAGCCATATATGGATCTAAGCCCTGGTTTGTAGCCCAAAACAAAAACCTTTTCCATTTGCTGGAGTATAGTTTCTGAGTGGAAGGTTTATGGGATGAAATTAGAATGTGTTTGACCACAGGGGATAGGGGAATACACCTGGCTATTCGTGGAACTGGAGCAGCCATGCTGTCAATTTGAGGGTGTGGATGGTGGGATGGAACTGTCCCAATTGATGAATCAGGAGATCTGGAGATGGGTCCAGAATCCAAGGTTCCTCCAAAAGGTAGGGCCACAGGAAGGGAAACCAAACTTGTCGCGGCCAGTAAGGAGCAAAGAGGATCAAGGAACTCCTCAACTGTCTTGCTTTCTGTATTACCTTTGGGATGAGTGGAAAAGGAGGAAAGGCATAAAGAAGTCCCGGGGGCCAATTGTGGACTAGAGCATCACTGGGTGACATCCCTGGATGGGGAATGAGGACAAAGTAGCTGCTGGATTTGGTGTTCAGGTGAGTGGCAAATTGGTCGCAGCAAGGCTGGCCCCATCTGTGAAAGATCTCTTTCACAACTTTTGGATTCAGGGACCACTCGTGAGGCATCAGAATTGCTCGGCTGGGTTTGTCTGCTATTATGTTGGAATTACCCAGGATATGCATTGCTGTCAGAAAGCGTTGAGTATCCATCGCCCATTTCCAAACTCTTAAGGCCTCTCTGCAGAGCAGGTAAGATTTGGTTCCCCCTTGCTTGTTTATGTACCACACGACAGACATATTGTCTGACTGAATCGCAGTCATCCCGGTGGGAAGGGAGCTGTGAAGTGCTTGTAACGCATACAGCACCGCTCTCATCTCAAGAGCATTAATGTGCAAGTGGCTCTCATGGTTCTGCTAAGTACCTTGGACTGTCATTCCCAGATAATGCCCCCCCCACACCATCTGGGAAGCATCCGTGGTCAAAACTGCTTTCTCTTGGGAAGGAACAAGTGGACGACCTAGGAGAAGTTGTTCTGTGTGCAACCACCATGTCAGATCCTTTTTGCAGGTGTTTGTTATAATAATCTGGTGAGACAATGGGAGGCCTTGCATCAACCATTGGGCAAATAGCAGCCACTGAAGTATCCTCATGAGTAGATGAGCAAGAGGAACTAATAGGATGGTGGAAGCCATAGTCCCTAGGACTTGAAAGACTACTCAGGCCTGAACTTTTTGTTTATTTAGCAAGGATCTGACTTGACTGCATAGAGACTCTACTCTTTCCAGTGTTAGTCTTACTGACATGGTGGTTGTGTCTGTTTCTGAGCCTAAGTACACAATTTGCTGTGAGGGAGATAAGACTGACTTCTTTAGGTTGACTGTGATACCTAGACTGGCGCACAAGGATAGAGTCTTGTCCCTGGTCCTGATGAGTTAATGCTTGGTGGCAGCAGTGAGAATCCAGTCATCTAGGTACGGAAACACCTGGAATCCTTGACGTCTCAGGTGAGCCGTTACCACTGCCATGTATTTGGTAAACTTTCTGGGGGCTGTAGTGAGACCAAAAGGCAGTGTTCTGAACTGAAAATGACTAGCTCCCAGCCAGAAGCATAAGTGTCTCCAGGAGCACCTGTCCATTTTGATGTAGTAGTATGCATCCTGGAGATCGATTGAGCACATCCAGTTGTCTTTCCCGATAAAGGGAAATATCGACTGCAGAGTGACCATTTGGAACTTTGATTTCTTTACATGCTTGTTGAGCCTGCTGAGATCTAGGATTGATCTCCAGTCCCCTGTCTTTTTTGAAACTAAAAAGAAAAAAGAGTAAGTTCCGGATCCTACTTGTTCTGCAGGGACTTCTTGGATGACTCTTTTTTGCAGCAACGAGATGACCTCTGATGTTGCATGGTCTAGTTGGATGGGTGGTACATCTGGTAGAGACTGGTTTGTTGGGGGTTCAGAAACAAAGGGGATAAGGTAACCTCTGGATATTATGGTGTGTACCCAATGATCTTGGGAGATGGTTAGCCAGTTGCTTGGGTACAGAGATAGACAACCCCTGACTGCCTCCAGAGATGGACAGTCAGGCAACCCCTCAGGGGCGATTGGAAGGGACGATCAGAGAAAGTTTCTCTGTCTCCCTGATGCTGTGGACCTCCTCTGCTGCGAGGGTGGCGTCTTCCATTATATCCACCTCCTCTGCCTCTAGGGGAGGGTTGACCTTGTGCTTGAGGGAAACCTTTTTGAGATTTATGGAACCACATTTTCCCTCCTGTATTACCCCTGGAATAGGGTCTAGATGGGAGGAAGAAATGGGCTCTGATGGCAGATAAGGTTTTCCCTTCCTGCTCGCACCTAGTCAACATCTCTTTCACTTGGGGTCCAAAAAGAGATGACCCATCAAAGGGGACGTTAGTGAAGGAAGACTTGAAGGACTCCGTAAAATTACAAAGACGCATCGAAGAATGTCTCCTGAGAGATATTCCTGCTGCAGCTGCCCTACTCACTCCATCTAATGTGAATGATATCAGCCTCATGGAGGAGTTAGCTAAGGAAGTAAGGGTGGAGAGCTGTGCAGAAACCTTATCCATGGAAACCAGAGCTATTGAACCCTGGAGGGTGTCTCCTAACTCTTTCAGGAGATCCCTCTGAAGACGAGTAAAATGAGTAAGGTAATTTGCCGATCTTAGTGTAAATGCCGCTGAAGAAAAAGTACGCTTCCCATACTTATCCATTGTCCTGGACTCCTTGTTAGGAGGATGGCTATTAGAAGATGTCTCAGATAACTCCTTCTAGGTGGCCGCTGCTACCACCATTGCATCAATGGGAGCTCCCTTACTAAGAAAAGTCTTGTCGTCAGGTGCTGTCATGAACTTATTTGGCCTCCTTGGGATGGGCACCATTGAATCTGGAGAGGTGCAGGCTTTCCGTGATATGACCCCCAAGAGTTGGTCATAAGGTGGTGTCACCCAGGAGGTGGAAGGTCAGGAACCAAAAGCCTCAAGATACACTGATTCATCCTCAGTAGGGTTAGAGGTCTTCCAATTACCCCTCTGTCTAAGGATTTCTAGGATGTCAGAAAAAGAGTCATCCTCAGAGGGGGATCTATGGGACCCTTCTGATTCCTCTAAATCAGTGTCTGACATGACAGACTCAGGTAGTCGACATGCTTCCTCTTACACAGCCTCTTCTGAGGGAGCTCTCCAGTGGGATAATCTGGGGAGGTCTTGGAAGAGGGGGTACCTCTAATGGGGGCTACTTGGGCCTCTGGCTCCCTATGCTGTGGGGGTGGCTGGGGGGAAGAGGTTGCTGCCTGCTGCTGGTGGGACACAGGTTACAATGGTATGGCTTTTCCAGAGGATAAAGCCTTCTCTATAGCTTTGAAAGCCTTCCTCCCTCACTCCAAAGAAGACCTCCGCTCCGAGGGAACAATGGTCGACTCCTAGCAAGGGGGAACGGCTCCAAAGCAGAAGTGGGAGCCGAGCTGAATTGAGCCGAGGCTCCAAGAGGGAGGGTTGATTCTGGTGAAAACCCAGGGTGACTGTCCCCCTCGGAGTCGACTGGAGAGCGTTGGCTCCCAGATTCCTCGGCTCTAGACTGAGCCATCGAGGATAGAGTAATTGGCTCTGAGGAAGCAGGTTGAATCCCCGGAGCCGACGGGTCCAAGACAGAAGAACCTGAAGTAATAGGCTCCGAGAGGGAAGCAGTTGGAAGAGAAACAGTGGTCGGTAAGGGGGTCGGCTGTGAAACCTTTGAGTCTAGAGGGGCCAATTTTCTTGCCAGAGCTGGATCTGAAAGCAACCTCTTCACCACCCGCTCGATGTCCTCATCAGATAGAGACCTGGAGGATCTGGTAGAGACAGAAGGAGATCTCCTTCTCTCCAAATAAAACCTCAATTTCCGGTAAAATCTTCAGTATTGAAGGTTGCCTCAGAGCCAAGGAGACCGACGGCACTAAAATGGATGAAGCTGAGTCAGAACCGGAAGTTCTTGGCTCCGATACTTTGGCCTTTTTAGTGGGTTCCGAAGCTGGGGGCAAAGATTTTCTCTTAGAGGATTTTGGAGCTGCCTGACCAAGTTCCAGCTGTTCCTGGAAGGAACTGGTCATGAGACCCCTATCAATGAGTTTCCTCTTTCCTTCATTTAAAACTCTGGTGCTAAATGCGTGACAAAAGGTGCAGGGTTCCTGCAAATGGGCTTCACCAAGGCAGTACACGCAACTGGTGTGACTGTCTGTAAGAGACATTTTCTGTGCACACCTATCACACTTCTTAAACTCCAAAGGGCGATGATCCTTATGCTCCCTATCCTTATCTTTAGACATTGCAACTATCAGGAATAGAGAAGCTAGATAAACAATAAGCAATACAACACTAAATACTAACTACAAACAAGAAGAAGTGAGGAAGAAAAAAGAAGATAACTTTTTTTTTTAAACACTCACACACAGGGAGGAAAGGCCCTCTAACTTAAACGGGCACTACGGCCCTCTAACTTAAATAGGCCGTACAGTCCTATGGGGAGGAATAGGGGTCAGAAACTCTCAAAAACAGTCACAAAAGAGACAAACTCTCTCTCTCTCTCTCTCTCTATATATATATATATATATATATATATATACAAATGGATAGAAAAAGTTAGGAAAAAGGACTAAATTTAGCAAATAAAGTTTTACTTAGCCAACAAGCCAGTAAGACACAACCTCAAAGCTTTCACGGTAAACGAGATCTGGGGAATTGCTGTGAGGCACCATGGGAGAGGGGCTAGCCTCGAGCCAGTAAAAGCTCTTGAGCTTTAGTATCGGCCGAGTCAGAGACGAATATCAGCTCCAAACCCATCCAGCAAGAATTACGGCGAGATAGGACTACATAACATCTAATGTTTGTGACTGTTGAATGCAAAAAAGAACTGAGAAAAGTGCATGCCTTGCTCTATTTAGCTCTTTTTATAGCTGGGCTGCCTCTGATGGTCATTGCTGAAGATTACAATTTTCCTCTCTTGGGGACAGAAGACTGCTGAAAAGATATGGCAGAAGACTGACATATCCTACAGCAATTATCCCTAGGTTGTCCATATTAGCACCGACTGAGACAGTTTAAAGATAACCAACAAGAGTGATAAGAGGGGTAGAGGGTGGAAACAGCTTGGGCGATGCTCCTTGAAGGAGAGAAAGAAAGGGGTAGATATAATATTGACATAGAAGATTGTGAAAGGAGATTTTGAGGGAATAAAGCCTAGCAGAAAATATGGAGCAGGTTGGAGAGCTCACTAACTTCAGAAAGAGCAAAGCAGTTTCAGTCTTAACCTGAGTAATTATTATTTAACTGAAAAAGTGGTGGATTGCAGCAGTGGTGACAGAACACTTGTCAACAGACTCTTTCAAGAAGGTATGGGATACATGAAGGAGGTGATGATGCAAATGGAGATGCAGCTATAGCAAGCTACCTACATATATTTGCCAGAATAATTAGAGAGATGATCATTTTGGTTATGAAGTGATATAATATGTGCTAGAAAAATCACAAAGAGGTACAGTTAACATAATGTTTACATTATACACCGTAGTCCTTCCTATACTTGAATGAATGCCAAATATTTAAATCATAGATTTGGAAAACTAAGTTACAAATGTAGTTTGTGAACGTTATTTGTGTGACTGGTGTTCAAAGGCCAGTAGCTGTCATAGCATGTTCTGTATGGCTCATAGCTTCATAGGTGTATACTAGTCTAATGACCCCAGGGGCCCTTTTTAAGCCTAACCATGCTTCCCAAATTTATCTGACACTTATGGTCCCCAGGGTTATTTTAAGGTGTATATATAGGCTTGGGCAGTCTAGCATTTACAGACTGTCTGTGTCTATTAAAGAAATAGGTGCCAGGCCAAGGGTAAATTTTCAATTCTGCATCCACTGGTCCAAGTTTTGCAAGAATTGGGTTAGGGAAGAACTCTGCTTCATTTGGATGGGAAGCCTGTTCCAGAGAATAGATAGTCTATGAGACACATATTGTCCCTCCAATGTGTCGTAGTTATGTCCCAGACAAGGTTTAGGTCATTCTAATGTAATTCTGATACTGTTTGTTTGGCTTATGAGCAGCAGGTTCATGACAGCAGGCTCAGAGAATTCCATGTAGGCCAGGCATAGAATGCCTCTCAAAAACGTTTGTAGAAGAAAGAGTACAGGGATAAGGCTTTGAGGCGGTCTGCATAGGACATGTTGTTTATGGCCTATATTCTTTATGTGGGGAACCTCTGTGGCCATCCAGTTGTTATATATGTTTGGACAGGTAACACCAATGGGGTATTATACTCAATGACTGCCCTGCTGAGGGCTGAGTACAGCAAAACAGTGACATCCCTGGACATAGATGCCATGTCTATTCTTATAATTTGCACAACATAGCATGATTTCCTTACCATCATAGACACATGATGGTCAAAGGGCAGATTACTGGCTACATATGTTCTCAAGTCATGACTACTGGGTCTTCTTTTAGGAGTGTATTATCAAAGTGGTAGTTTCCAGGGGTAGCCATTTTCCCAAAGGATACTATTATGCATTTTTTGACATTGTGTTTCATTCTATGGCTCTGGCACCAATTATTAGTCTGTCTCAGGTCTTCTTGGAGGATTTTTGTGTCATTGGGGATTCTGTGACTGCACCTAGCTTGCAGTCATCTGTAAACTTGGTCAGCCAGAGGATGTTCAAGTTGGCCTTGACTTAAGAGAAGTAGATGCCACCAAAAAGGAGTGGGCCCAGCAAAGAACCCTGAGGGAATTTGCTAGTGACAAACACCTCTTTCCTAACTTCTTGGGCCCTATCTGTGAGCCAGTTGGTTATCCATTGGGTGGCGTGGGTTTATATTTAATTTCATGAGTTTGTCTACAATGCCCACATGTGGTGTTATGTCAGATGCCTCAACCAGGTCAGGGTAGGCAGTATGAATCATTTTGCCCTAATCTGTTGTGCTTGCAACCTTCTCAAAGAAGTTCACAAGGCTGAGTAGGCATGACCTGCCCTTGCCAAAACTAAACTGGGTTGGGTCTGTTAGAGTACAGTTAAAGTATACATAAATAACATTAATTACCTTGAATCAAGAATAACTTCAGAATGTGCAAACATTTTCTCTTTTATTTAAATTCAGCAGATTTAAATAATCCAGCAGCAATAAATAATGTTTTATTCATCACTCAAACTACACTACCAAAATAATTTATCCTGTCACTGCACAATAATTAAACCTCCATAGCCTCCCCACCTCATGCCAAACCTTCCTACAAGGCTATCGTAATTCACCTCTGTATATATTGCTGCCTGACCTTTTCTCTCCTTCTACCTACTTCTTGCTGCCCTTTACTGCCAGACTTTTTCCTCCTTCTCCCTACCTCTCGCTAAACTATCCTATACAACAGTCTCAACTTACCTCACTATATACTTCTGCCCCTTTACTCATGGGCTCTACTCACTCCCTCAGTTGAAACCTTCTGTGAACTTTTTTATCCAAAGGTGTAACTAGGAATATGATATTTTAATGTACTACTTTGAATGTACTACCGTTATGGTATATAATGGGCATATGTTTTTAAAAAACTCTTAAATGTTTTTATGTTCTACTTTTATTTTGAATGTAATACCATGGAGCTTTTCTCCCCGGGCCATGGGTCAATGGCCCAGTAGACTTTCCCGGTCAACAAATGTCAATAAATAAATAAATAATGTCAGCACTGGGAAACTGCCTTCACAAAATTTCCAAATCAGTTTCACCAAGCAGCAAAGTCATAGAATTTTTATATTCTTTCTTATCAGTAACATACAAGCAGAAATCTGACGTTTCATATTAGTTAACAAATAGGGTCTCTGCAGCCCCTCAGGCTTCTTGCTTAGTGCTGCATGTGAACACTTAACTACCATATTTTTAGTAACAATAATGTTTTAGAAAAATACAAGCCACCTGGCCTGGCAAACAGTCTTGTTTTTTGACCTTGTATATTTCAGTACCAGTACATGCTAACTCCCCAACATTCCTTGTAACAGCCCATCCCAGCCCGGGAAGGTCAGAGCTCATAAAAAAAATCTCTTTCACATTGTGTTCTTTCGTCCCTTCCTGGGCATTTTGGAACCAAACTCTGTAGATCATAGTAACATCCATTAACCTCTTCAGCACTTTCTTTACCTTCAGTCATCTGCATATACTTGCTATTAGAATGCAGTTGTGAAACACTTAAAACTACAATAAGTATCTGTGGTTTGCATAAGTATGCATCTATACTACATATTATTTTAACATAATTATTAAACAATTCATTTGTGATGAAACTGTAGGTTAATATGCATTTTGTGAAAAATAATCATGAGGAATACATTTGTTTCTCTAACAGATTCCTCCTTTTGACACTATCAGTGTCATACAATGTACAATTATATTTAAAATTTTCTTAATTTGATAAAATACACTTCAGCATCATAATATTCATCATCTGCAGTAATTGAATTTTTATTCATCTTGAGTTAATAATCAGGTACAAGTGGCATTTGACGTACAGGTAAAATCAAGCACTTTGTGATTATAGCCTTTAGAATGGAAACTATTAAAACAATTAAAAGAATAATACCAATTACTGTAATGATACCTTGTAATATATTAGTTCCCAGGTTATCAAATACACTGCCCAGCCATCCAAAAAGTGTCCATTGTTTAGAAATGCTGTCCAAATCTTTGGCCCTCTGCTTCATGAAATTGGCCAACTTTTTTTGTTCATCATAATAGTCATTAATATCAATCAACAATGCTTCCTATGAGGGCACATGACCCCCCCCCCCCTTTTACAGCAAGAATTATATCAAGTACCAATCTATTTTGTAATACCACAGTTCACATTTCAGTCATTTTTCGATTTGCCATTCTGATGTGATGTGAAATATGGTTAGCTACCTCCTGTAGAATCTGAGCAAGCATGATGATTTCAAGCATTGTCCTTTGCACTCCATGCCCAGGAGTAAAACTGGGAGTATGTGTTCTGTCCTGTTCACTGCCCAGTTATTTCTCATTCTACCTGCTGGAGGGTTCTCAAAATGTTGAAGAGCAGGAGTAATAAAGACTACAAAGCAACACTCTGAACAATATTTGGGTATACCAACACCCTGACCAGTTTGTGGGTAACCAGGGGTAGGCATGATCACCACAAATGTAGTAATGATCCTTTATCATGCCCATGCCATGCCCCCAGTCATAGCTTTTGAACTGTAAAGAGTTCAACACACTTTCATGTCTAGTGTCATTACATTTGTTGATTCCCACTGGCACAGTCACATTTTTTGCATAACATTTGTCTCCACGATTTGTGGTGGCAAGCTGAAGAGGCACAACCTTTGAAAAATTAGTTATATTATACCGAGTTAGATTAGTATCACTAAATTCTTTCTCAAATGTTACCTGTGATGCAGGAATTAGAATCATGGGAATCATTGCTCTGGAATGATGAGGTATATGCGATCACACCCATCAGTTTGTCACACTTAAGTCCATAGCATATTGTCGAAGAACCAACAGGGAAACTATTTTCTCTCAACCAGGTTATAAAAGGAAACAGTAACAAAAACAAAGCAAAAGTACCTGTTGTCACAGTATTCATCATGAAGTACTATTTAAGTTGATTTTCTTCATAATTCCTCACTGTGGCAGATGATTTGTCCTTCACACTTCTATCTTCTTTTGCTGGTAACGATGATTTGTAGGGGGGACCCTATATGACAGGTCTTTTTACAGTGGGATGAGTGAATTCAGGTTGGTAGTCTTGCACAGCAGACCACAGTCTGGGTGGTAAGGATTACTTGGAAAGGGCCTTTCCCCCTTGGGCTCAAACAGTTCTTTCTCTGGAAGGTTTTTATATAAACCCAATCACCTCGCTGCAGTTGATGAAAGGGCTGGTCAAGAGGTTAAGGAAGAACGTCTCCTACAGTTCTATGATACTGCTGTAAAAAATGGATACATTTTTTACATTATCAGTTAGAGTTAATGTTTTCATTTAACACAGGGAGAGCCGCTGGAAGGGCCATAGGTCTTTTCATTAATATCTCATATGGATGTAGAATTCAAAGTGGTTTTCATGCTCATCAGAGCTAAGGGAAATATCTCTGGCCAAGGTTTGTTTCACTACAAATCTTATTTTTAAGGGTCCTGTTAAACCTCTGTACTAATCCAGATGATTGCGGATGGTTGGGACAGTGAAACCGCAACTTAGAAAAAAAAATTTGCTTAGTTCCCTGGTCAGGTTATTAAAATGATTTTTTTGTTGTCACTATTGTTAGTACAAGATACATCAAATTTACAGAATCTGCTTTGTGACATGGGAAAACTTCCACTCATTTAGAAAACATACAAATCACTGCTAATATATAATTTAAATTACTGTACATTAACAAAAGGTCCCCAAGGTGGTGGTAAGCATGCAGCCCTAGTGTTCGCATTTTTGCTAATATTATGCTCTAAGCATATTGCACAATTATTAACATACAGAAGTATCAAAGAGGAGACATGAGTGGCATATCAAATTTGGGTAATTTGATTAAATAAGGCTGTCTTACCTGCATGGGCTGGTAAATGATATGCCCTTACCAGGTAAGGTAGCAAGGAGGCGGGCACCACCAGTTGGCCATCCGGATATCTCCATATTCCATCAGAGGATTTAATACATCCATCCTTGAGCCACCTCTGAACTTCTCCTTGTGATGTTTCAGCTTGGAAAACTGACACTTTTTTAAATTAAACCCATGGCTACTGTGAGATTCTTGCAATAAAATCACATGTAATTTTACACAAAGTCCTTTAGCAGCTTGATTTGCCAAATTATTTCATTTTGGCATAGTATCGATACCCTTTTGATGGGCACTCTATTTAACTACTAATAATTAATATTTTTTTAATAACAAAAGAGACTATTTTTTTTTTGTTCAAGCAAAATATTATTCTTGTGACCAAATCTTCGTTTTGATCTCTTTCACAGGCACCATCCACAAATAGATTTAATTCAGCATTGTGCATAGGAATGTCCTTTAAGTCCTTCCTAGAAGAAAGCAGATCATTAGTCACAGACACACACAATCATGTTCTTTACCACCCTCAGCAGTAGATAACAAGATGCAGGATTTAGAACAGAACAGCATATTAGAGAAACATATGGATCAGAAAGAAGTGCACTTTTATATTTAGTTAAATGTGTAGTCAAGAGGGGCTGAGTTTCATTTTAAGTAAGAAAGATGAGGGACAACTACTGTAAGATCCTACCCTGAGATTTTAAATGACCAAGATAATGCACCTGAGGTAACCATAGCTGTAATTTTTCTTTTGACACTTTGTGTCCCTTTTCTGCAAGGATAGTTAAAAGATGTAGGATATCCTGCTAACTCTGCTGAAAATAATCAGATGCTGTTAGTAAATTATTTACATATTGCACTAACAAAGACTCACCTGGAAGTATCACATCCTTTAAATCTTTTTTTTTTTTCAGAATTTGAGAAAATAATGAAGGAGATTAAGTGTATCCTTGTGGCAACCGTGAGAGGGTATACTGCTGTCCCTTTTAAGTAAAAGTAAACAGACACTGACTTCCAGGGTGGATAGGTATAGAAAAGAAAGTTGAATAACATTCAACATCCCATCGTCCCAATGTCCCATCTCTTTACCTCATTCTTCCTAATAGACTTTTTCTGCAGTTGTTTTTAGTCATTTTTAATTTAATTGCATTTTTTTAAACTTTTTGGTCTAACATTGCCACATACTCAAGTGTGCTAGCTTGCACTGCATTTGAATTGTTTTTACTGCTGTTTTAGCTACTTTTCTGTATAAAAAAAAAATCTAAGCCTGTTTCCTACCTTTCCTGTAACTAGTGTAGTCCAGATTCAGATTTACTGTATCCAGGACTGTATGTAAGCTTCTGAGCCCCCCAAGCTTTCTGTGTTGGAGGGAAGCCTTCTAGCTTATCAGTGGGAGTGGTAAGCACTAGGTAACCTATCTACCACATAATGAGTGGTTCGGGCCCAGAAATTGAAGTTATTGGCCGTTTGGGCAGTTTTTCCATCTCTCTCAACTTTCTGATTTAAAAGCCCGCATTTGCACTTGTTTCCCCCCCCCTTACCTCTAACTAGTTTAGTCCAGATACAGATTCTTAGTTTTAGCACTTGAATTTGCTTATTCGTGATCAGCACTTGTTCAGAACTTGTTCTAAGCACTAAATAAGCTACTAATTACTACAGCACTCAACCTTTCTCATTACCTAGAGGAAAACAGTTTTGTACTTACTTTCCTCACTTGCTTAGAGAAAAGCAGCTCTTGTACTCACTTTCCTCACTTATCTAGAGGAAAATAGTTTTTTATTCAGGCATGTCCAAAGGTCAGCTCCCAGTGTTCTCTCCTGTCTATCTGATGAATCTGGGCATCTTGGGGCAATGTAGAAATTGCCTCATGTACACAGACAACCCTCTTCTCCTACCACCCAACACTACAACCTGTGAGAGATGCACTTATCTAGCCAAACTGGAGGTAAAGCTCTCTCCAGCCAAGATTGAACTTGACCGTCAAGAGGAGAAGGTAAACACTTGCACCACACCACACTCATCACATAGTCTCACTAAATCTACACCACCAAAATCCACACATAGAAACACAAAAACATTCACGGAGGCTCTCAATAATAATCTGCTCAAGCAACAGAGCAGAAATGCAAGCAACCTCCACCCCCCAACACAGCCCAAATGACACATAGCCCACAGACTCAGTGTGCCACTCAACCACAGCCAATAAGGCAAAACAGCGTACCCAACACACTAGTCATAGGTGACTCTATAGTCAGGCACACTGATGTCCCACTCACCAGGCTAAACAAGGAGAAGGTTACTGTCAGCTGCCTGTCGGGTGCCAAGATCTGCCACATAACCCATGCACTCAGGTCACTCCACAACAAGTACAAATATGACTCTGTCATTGTCCATGTTGGTGTGAATGACCTGAGACGTACCTCCCTGGACTACATGAAAAGAGACATGGAAGAGCTCTCCGATCTTGTAGCACAGGCAGGTATGACCCTAGCCCTGAGTAGCATTCTGCCATCACCCAGAACGATACTGCAGTACAAGGACAAAATGATTGACTTCAACAATTGGCTAAGCTTCTGATGTCATTCTAAAGGGATCCAATATCTGTCTGCCTGGGATGACATGGTCAACAGACCACGATGTTTTGCCAGAGATGGCTGCACCTGTCACCCCGGGGATTCCGGATACTGGCTAAGGTTCTTGACACCTCTATAGTGCCTTTTTTAGGCAAGGTTCAAATGACAAATTCACCACCATAACAAGAACAGGCAAGCAAAAACTGAGGGTGATGCTACTCAATGCTAGAAGTCTAAATCTCAAAAAGCACTCACTCGAGGCACTCCTTAAAATGGAGAACATCGATATCTGTGCAGTGACTGAGACCTGGTTCAAGGCTCCAGAGAGCACCCCTGCATTACCAGGTTATAACTCATACCACACTTTTTGGCCACGTAAATTGTAGCTTGCTATAGATCCCCCACCATGCCCTAAGATTCCCACTCCTTTTTTCTTGATGTACTGGAAAATATTAGGGTTCAACCAAACACCCTAATAATGGGCGATTTTAACTATCCCACCATTAACTGGGAAAACTACTCTTGTACCAACTCCTTCACTCAACGCTTTCTGGAATTCATAAACTCCAATGCCCTGGATCAACTCATCCACACCCCCACCAGGGGCAACAGTATCCTAGATCTAGTCATTACCAACATGAGTGTCCGGTGTTCCACACCTGAAGTCAATGCCTCATTGATCCGATCCGACCATAAGCTAATCACCCTAGATATCCACATCCTGCCCCCACCCCCATTAAGAAAACCATGGTAAAAAATTTCTCCAAAGCCAACTTCATGCTTCTTAAGACAGAAGTGGTGAACTTCATGATACCCATGCAGATGGTCAATACAGTTATGACTACTGAATCCTACACAATTGCACTTTATAAGCACTTACACGAGTGCATGGATCGTGCTATCCCAAACAGAACCAAGATGCTATCCTCCAAAAAAAAGGAAGCCAATTTGGTGGTCCCCTGCCATAAACAAACTGTACAACAGAAGGAAGAAACTTTTGCAAAAGAGAGTAAAATCCCATGAGTGGAGGAGCTCCCTGGTCAGCCTCAGTAAGAAGCTGCGATCCCTGATAAAATCCTCCAAAGCTAGTTAGGAAAACAAAATCGCCACTGATTCTAAAGACAACCACAAAGCATTCTATAGCTATGTCAAGAATCTCAATGGCAACACTCAGATATGCTGTGAGTTACAGCACAATGGCACTAAATATACAGACCCAACTGATATTGCCAACATCCTGGCAGATAGGATCAGTGCTAACTTTACCCCCCTCTCACCCCCTAAAGGGCCCATCTCTATACTGGAAGAATGCAAAGTTCCTGTAATCACGGCTGCACAGGTAAAAAACACACTCTCCAAAGCCAAGAACACAGCATCCATGGGACCAGACAACATCCCAGGCTGCATTCTATCCGAACTACAGAACGAACTGGCACCCCACCTGAGTACCATATTCAATCATAGCCTCACCTCAGGCTTTGTGCCCGCTGAATGGCGTACAGCAATGGTTATCCTACTCCATAAGGGGGGAGCCACCACGGGCCCCGGGAACTACTGCCCCATTAGCCTGACGAGCCTGGTCTGCAAGGCCATGGAACATATCATCATGGAACTTATAAACAAAGACAATGATAATCTCCAAACTCTGGACCCCACCCAGTTCAGGTTTGTAAAAGGCAGATCATGTCTCCTAAATCTGATAGACTTCTTTGAAGCAGTCACCAAAGCCGTAGACGAGGGTAAGGTGGTTCACACAGCCTATCTAGATCTTGCCACGGCATTCGACACTATCCCCTACTCTGGAATTATAGATAAACTCAGTAAACTAGGTATAAATCCCTATGTCACAAGATGGGTTGCCAACTGGATCACTGACAGAACCCACAATGTGAAAGCAGCAAACTCCAAATCTAACTTCAGACCAGTGACAAGTGGAGTACCACAGGGTTCAGTCCTGGGTCCTCTCCTGTTTGGTATCTACTTCTCTGAAGTACAGGCCAACACAGAAGGTCTTTGGCTAATGAAATTTGCAGATGACTGCAAACTAGGAGCCATAATCAAAACTCCTAACAATGTGGACATCCTACAAAAGGGCCTCACTGAGACAGATGCCTGGTGTCAAAGCCATGGCCTCAAGCTCAATGTCAAAAAGTGCATTGTCATCCCCTTTGGTAAAAACTCTGTACCCATTAACTACAACATAGGCGGTAGTATACTTAACACCCATACTCTGGAATAAACTACCTATCTATATCAAACAAAGCTCCCCATTAGCACTCTTCAAGAAAAATCTTGATGATTGGATGGGAAATAGGAAATTCACCCCGGGGATCATTTCTGTGGCTCTGCTCGACAGTGGCACAGGAAAATAATTTTCTTGGGTGGCAAAAGCCAGGGTACTTTTTTGGCTGGGCTTATATAGGTCCTAGGGCCGATAGCCTAGTACCTACCTATGAACCTATAAAGATCTATTACAGAAAAATATTTTGCTGTATGTGGTATGCAGCTAAGTATCATTGCTGGATTCTGTGTCTGAAGACTTCCATTGTCATTGTTTATCATTTAAATGATAATTCTTTCTATAGCCTTGCATATGAATCCTGTCAGATTTATGGGTCTGTAGTTACTTGGGTCCATAGATGGCCCAACCTTGTGCAGAGGGATGACAGCTGTAGTCCTGCATTCGCTTGGCATGAAGCTTAAGGAAGCATCCTGGGTTATTAGGGCCTGTTGGTGTGGTGATTTTGGCCTTGGAGAGTGCATTGAGGATCAATTCATAGTGACATTTGAGGGAGTTATATTCAAGGATATTTCCTGAAGAGTATCTGGTGGGGTGATGAGGTAAAGTTGGAACTAAATTTGTTGGCCAGTAGATTTTCTATGTTTTCCAGCTCAGAGGTGGCACCATTAACAATTAGTTTATCACATTGTTATGTATTGCTTTTGAGGCTGCAAACATAGCTGAAAAAGATTTGTAGTTGTCCTTGGCCTAGGATGCTATTTTTACCTTAAATTTGGCTTTGGTCGATTTGACTAATTCTCTGAGTTTCTGGTTTAGATTGATGAGGGAGTTTTTATCTTGTTGAACATTGCCATTTCTAATTTTTTGGCAATGATTTTCTTCCTTTTGTTGCACAGCCTATTGATGTTGGGAATCTGCAGCTATTTGTATGATTGTATGGGTTTATTTGCGAACAATTCTACATAGGCAGAGGTGTTCTCAAAGTTTGGGAGTCTTGGAATTTTGCCAGAATATCACTTAATAGTAGGAAGTTCCCTTAGGATAGTTCCTAAAAGTTTCTGGGTTAACTGGGATCCCATATATTATTTTTATTTCAAAGGAGACAGCTTTATTGTCCAATCTGTCCAGAGAGGATATTACACTGGGGGTGGAGATTGCAACATTCTCCCATGTTTGTGAGGACCAGGTCCAGGGTTTTAGCACCCCTTCTAGGTGTATGGACCAGTTGATCTAGGATGTTTATATTTACAAAGCCCAGAAATCTCAAGGCTTGCATGTTTGGATTTGTGCATGATTCCCAGTTTATCGTGGGGGTAGTTAAAGTCACCCATGAATATGGTGCTACTTTGAATGGGACTGTCTCTAGCACATTTAAGTATAACTGATATAGGTTTCCCAAGTCATAGTGGGAGACCTATAACTTATAAGAACATGGTATGGGACTTTACCTATGGAATTTTAGATATTGAGAAGCCCAAGCATGGCATACAGTTTGACAGACCTTGAGGAGTATTTGTTTTTGAAATAAATTGAGACTCCTCCACCATTTGTCTCTTCCTGGGCAGTAGGTGATCCAAAGGTTTGGAAGGTATTATAGCCCTGCACTGCCAGGGTTTACTCTATGGCTTTAGTCCATGTCTCAGTAACTGCACAGACATCTGCATTCTCCATAGTGAGAAAAGCTTGCTGGCAGTATAATTTCTTGTTTAGACTTCTGAAATTGTGCAGTAACACTTTTAAATTTTCTTGGTCTGGTTTTGTTATGGTGGAAGGTTTATCTGGTTGACAGTGTCTAAAAAAGGCTCCATCATGTAGACAAGGTTTTTGTCAATATTTGAAAACCTAGAGGGGACAGGTGCAGACCATCCCTGGCAAAGCAGCATGATCTGTTGCCCATATCCTCCCATGATGAAAAAATATTGTACCCCCTTTGAATGACACCAAAAACTAAGCCATTTATTAAAGTCCATTATGTTTTATTCATATTGTGGCATCATCCTTGAAGAAGGTAGGATGCTCTTCAGTGCTAGGCTCATAGCAACCTGGGACTCATAGTCTAAGAGGTCCATCATGTCTCTCTTCATATAGTCTTGGGAGGTATGTCTCAAACCATTTACACCCGCATGGTAAGTGAGTCATACTGGTATTTGTGGTTCAGTGATCTGAGTGCAAGCGTGATGTGGTGGATCCAGGCCACGATAGGCAACTGACTGTGATACTGTCTTTACACAGCCTGCATTAGTGGGGCATCTGTGTATCTCACAATGGAGTCTCCTGTGAACGAAATATTGGGTTGTGTGGTGGCTTGCCTTATGGGCTTAGAAACTGAGACACTGTGAGATTTGGCTGTATGCATTGTGGTGGGTGTTATTTTAGTAGATTGCTTTGAGGATGCTGTGAATGTTTATTGAAAGTGCAGCATCTGGGTGGCCTTTGGGGTTTAGGAAGATTACATTTAAGAGCCTCAGCATACGATTGTCTATGTGTCTGGACCATGTTATGTGTGGTGGGTGTTGTGTGATTGCTACTGACAACCTGTCTGGTGTTAGAAGTGCTTGCATGTGAGAACCTTGCCTCCGGTGTTATTGTATAAATACAGCTCTCACATACCATATCAATTTGATTAATATTAAATGGTTTTCTGTAAATATGAGACAATTACTACATTGCCTAAGGATGCCTGTATCCAACAATCTGACTGCAGAGATAGTAGCAAAGTGTGTATCCATTGTCACAAATCCTTATTATGTGATCTACAAGGAGATGGTACAAAAGGGTTTACAGCTGGTTAGCGTGGATGCTGTAAGACTAATGGCTACCAACAAGACAATCAGGTACTAAACTCATGAGGCAGTACTCCTCAAAGCACAAATGAATTGCCATTTGTGCAGCTAAATACTAAGACAGCTTCATTGGTAGTATTATAAGAAATTTGTAATTTCTGTGACCCTTATAGGGCACTTCTAGCAGTCACTGCATGATGAACAGCATTGCACAAATGCAGTGACTAAATAACAGCAGAGAAATTTTAAAAACAAGAAACAGAGCCTGTTGACCAATTAGAAACAACACACTTTTCTGTCCTTTAATTAATTCTGGATAAAGAAATGCATCGGGTCCCCTCTATTCTCACTAGAGTTTCAACAAAGCTGTTCTAACTTGAGGTCACAAAAAAAGGCAGTTTCAGAAAGAAATACAGTACAATAATGCAGTTAAAATGGCAAACTGTACATAGTGCAAATTCGGAAGTAATGAAGAAGTACTTAATCTTGTTTTAGGCTGTATTCAAGCAAAAATTACTTTTTCTCTGGTGGCGTGATTACTAAGCGTGGCTGAGCTCTGTGGTAATGAGCCAAGTGTTGCACATACACAATGACTATACAGCAGCAGAGAAATTTCAAAAACAAGGAAAAGGGCCCTCTGGTAAATAAAAAAACAATACACCTTTCTGTCCTTTAATTAATCCTGGGGCAAGACGTGCCTCCAGTCCACTCCACATTCAGCAGAGTTTCACTAAGCTATTCTAACTTGAGATCATAAAAATGGACAAAAAGAACAATTTCAACAAGAAATACATTACAATAATGGAGTTAAAATGCCAAACACTCACAATGCAAATGCAGAAGCATAAAAATGTACTTATCAGTCTTGGCTTGGGCTGTATTCAAACAAAAATCACTTTCTCTCTGGTGGCATAGTAGCTAAACATCTCTGTGCTCTGTGGAAATTTTGTTAATGTAGTGTATATATGTTGCAGAGCTAAATGAGTATGTGGGGTATTTCTGAACATCACATGAGTTTTGTCATTAGTACAGTGTTGAATCTTGTGAGGTCATTAACAAAGTATGAGTCACCATGCCTTTTCATCTATGGCAATTCAGATCTTAGACTTTGAATGACTGCATGCAGGGAATATTGGGGCAAAGCACCCTTACTGGGGGAACTTCTCAGTGTGTGGTTTAATGTGTATACATGTACGAGCTTGCTGTGTTGTATGACTGCATTCTGTATATCTAAGAAATGTGTACATTATGCTATATAGTTGCATGTGTAGAGTATTTGAATCGAAGATAGTCATACTGGCAAAAATGAATTTGAACTTTACATTTTTTGTAGACATACTACATGTCCTTGTGATCCATATGGTTCAGGCCTGTTTTTGTTTTCATGGTACTGAAGCTCTACACAAGTTGTTGACTGGTCTTTATTGGGAAAGGTGACCTGTTACATTATTATTGTTCATGCCCAGACCTCTCAACCAATCAGGGACAAATTTCAACAGAATCAGGGACAAGTCAAGAAAAAATCAGGGACAATCAGGGACACCTTTTAAATATTAGTGCTATTAACTTGAAACATTGACAGAAACTCTCATAGCATATGAATTAATACACATTTTCTGAAGTAAAAGAAGTCTATAATTCTTAATTATTGTCATTATTCATTGTGTAATTCACCACCTTTCCTTCAAACGTCACTAGTTTTAGGAGGGATTAAGAGGGACAAAGCTAAAATTTGAGTCAAAATCAGGGACGTCCCTGAAAATAAGGGACAGTTGAGAGGTATGTATCATGCCTGGAGTTGTATCATCTGTTCTTTTACAACTGAGGGCCCCTTATAGCCCCATCTCCACTCAACACATTTTATTACACTTAGGCTGGTTTATTACAGTGTCAAAGGTAAGGTGGAGATGGACAGAGTAAGTAAGTTGAGTACACCTGTGCTGTTTGTAATAATAGTTCAGCCCAGCCGCAAAAGTTTATTTTTTACATTTTTTGGAAAATGCCGTCTGAAGTATGTTCAAAACTACTTACAATACCACTTCAAATTGCTCTGTTCTACTTTTGCTTTTTCTACTTGTATTTCTAGAATGGGAGAGCACAACTGACAGAAAACAACTCACTGCTGTATTTGTCTGAACAGATTAGACCAGATGCTAAGTCAAAGTGTTCAGTCAATACAGAAAACAATACTAACAGCAGCTATGCAGAGGCAAGGATTCACAACAGCTATGACATCAATAGCAACAGTCATTAATTCAGTATAAAAGGTTACAATAATACAAGAGAGTATAGTTGTGTGAGAGTCCCTTAAGAGGCTCCATCAGTAGAACAAATGAGACACCTTCCACATTTGTCAGCCAACTCCCTCCAGCAGCATCTGGGGAGAGCAGCAAATAACAGAGAAGGTCAGCTGCTTCACCTATTCAGTCATTTAAAAGACTGTACCAGCTGTCTGACTCAGACTGCTGCCAGTACAGATATAAATGTGCTGTTCTTAATACAGCACAAGCTACAGACATTACACTATCCTGAGCATGTGCTCTACATGATTCTACATATAGGTGTGTGCATAACACTAGCTAACAAAACAACACAAGGAACAAGAGAAAAGCAAAGGTCCACAATTCAGTTTTGCATTTATTTTCAAAATGTTATGTGATTTTAATGACATTCCTAATTTATTACCAAAAGGTACTCTTTGTGTAAAAGGCAAAGGATTGCTGCTGTGAATGAGTAACAGAAATATGTATTACAAAGAAGTTTCAGCACTTTGTCACTTACAAACCATATATCTCAATTTCATTTTTTAATACATTCATTATGCACTAAGCCGTGTTATACCAGTTCCTTGTACATATTCTAGGGCTCAATAATTCACAACCAGCTTTTTCTTAACTTTAATTCTTACATCCTTTATTTATTCCCCTATAACTACCCATATCTAGGTGTGGCAGAACAGAAAGTAGCATGAAAAAAATACATTTTCTGTTGTATTTACAGACATCTTTTCATGAAGCCTGCATTGCAGAGTTTTTTTTATTCTGATTATTTTGTCACAGTTTAAGCACAAACAGAAAGAGTAAAAATAATGTATTCATTTGAAATAGTTATTGTTACATTGTGTTTTGCAAATTAAAAAAAAAAAACTTGCAACATTACAACTCATATCAGGTAATCATAAACTGTCTATAAAATCAGAAATATAAAATGTAATATCCAGCATAGTCATTTAATAAACAGAAATAATGAAGTAATGAAACACTAAAGCACTGTAGTCAGTTTAAGTGTCTCATTAGTGTCTGCAATGGAGTGAACCCAGAAAAATCTCTACATTTCCTGAGGGACAGAAAAATGTGGTTTAGAACACTCTTAGAACTAATTCAGAAGGCCAAGCTAGTGAACAAGTGAGGCAGTCAGAGAATGGTCTGATTCATTTAACATGCTTATCTCATAAGATAACTGCACTACAGTTACTCTACAGCAGTTTAATAATAGAGTCATGTACTCATATCGCAAACATTTTTTATACAGATGGCAGGACCTGTGTAAGCCATCAGCAGTTATTTATATCACTTGCATCAGCTACTAAGTCTATCACTATTATAACAATTTCAGTAGCGTGTCCTGTTGTAACTGTAGTGGAGCTAGCTAGATTTTCCATGGTACTGCCTCCAGAAAAGTCAAGAAAATAAAGTTTTAGCAGAAGGTTCATGACAAAAACATGTAAAAGGGAAGCAGAACCATAGAGATATGTCTTTATATAGTAAATTCCCAGGTTTACAAACGATATAGCAATCTGGAGGGGCATATGCCTCAAGGGTGCAGTTAGAAATATTAGACATTTACACTAAGTTCCCCTGCCCCCAAGCACACGCACACACACACACACACACACACACATACACACACACACACACATACACACACACACACACACATACACACACACACACACACACACACACACACACACGCACACACACACACACACACACACACACATCCTTTGGCATTTATCCAAAACATACAATAAAAGAGGAAAAGCATATGCTAAATTATTGAATTGAAGGTCATTAATGGGATATCTACTAATGTAAACTCACCAGTTTGAGCAGGTATATCCCTTATGCTTCCTGTTTCCCCAAATGCTTCCTATCCAATTCTTTAAATAAAGGTATGCATGTACCATAATATGGTGATTGGCACAGAGGACTAAGGCTATGAGGTGCTAGTGAGCTACAGTAAACTCTCAGTTAATCGGAACTCAAGCAACAAGAAAAAAAAAAATCGAAGAAATACAGTACAATTTTCATGTGTTGCACTTTCTGCCCCCCCCCACGCGCAGAAACATACCATGTTATGTTGTCCATCTCGCCTTCCTTCTTTCTGGTTGGGTTCGGAGCCGATCTCAGATCCGACTCGGCCACTTCTAAAGCTGGAAAAGTCCTAACTGGCTCAAGGCTCACCCCTTATCCCAGCATGCATAGCGGTAGCTACCTAGATCTCATTTGCTGCTTGCAACATCGAGGTTGTGTTCTGCTGGCTCAAGCTAAGTAGTTTAATTTTTTCTATAAAAATTGCTGTTTGGTCAGGTCTAATTGGTATTGTTAGTTAGAGTTTAACTGTCATTTTATCCCTATACTCATTACAGTTGTTGTTTGTGCTTATTGGCCATCATTTCCTCTCAGGCCTGTTTTTGTCTGTGTTGTCGGCAGCCCATTTTTTCTCAGGGTTGTGTTCTTTCCCTTTTCCCTCCCTGCTTCTTAGGGAAAAAGCTGGTTAAGTTAGAGGCTTTCTCCCTTTGGGAGTTTTAGCCGATTAAGTTAGAGGCTTCCCCTCCTTATCTTCTATCCCTCTTCTAAAAAAAAACTCTTTCCTTTAGTGCATTCTTTTTTGTGTGAAATTATGTCTAAAGAGTCTACAAAACAGTCAAGCTTTAAAAAATGTGACTCATGTTGTCAAAAAATGCCCCTTACGGATGGGCACAAGAGTTACGTTTACTGTTTAGGTGCAGTCCACCTTCAAGATTCGTACTCTGTGTGCGATGCTTTCAGTGCACGAGTGTTGCAGGAAAGGCGCAATAACTTGATCCTCAGATGGTTGTTAAAACCTCAGGTTGAGGTTGCTTCAGCTACTCAACCTTCAGAATCTGATGAAAAACAAGCTTCTCTGTCGGCTTCACCTTTGGTGCCGACAAAGGCAAAATCTAAATCTTCAGATATTTTGGAGCGGATTGTTGGCTCCGAAGATTCCTCTGTTTCTGCGGCTCCATCTGTGGCTTTGAAGCCATCCTGAACTCACAAGTGGTCAAGATCCCCTTCATTGAACCTGGTGAGATCTGTGCCTCAGTCACCGCTGTTACAATCTGAAGCAGGTAGTCACTGGTCCTTGGCCCACTCCTCTCAATCATCCAGGAGTTTATCAGATGATGATGTGGAGAGAGTGGTGAAGAAGCTACTTAAGACATGGGAATTTGCTCACTTGTTGTCAGGGTCAGCCCACAAGAAAGTGGCTCCATTGTCCGGTTCAGCCCCTATCTTGGTTCCTCTTACGACTGCATCCAGTTCGGAGCCGGAGTGTATGGAGGTAGTAATGGTGGAACCATCAGTTTCGAAGACCCTTGCTCTGTTGGTTCCGACATTTGCTTTGACCTCCTCACCAGTCCACTCTGTCGAGAGGTCTGTGCGTCGACACTCCCTCTTCAGCTCCGAGGGGAGAAGTGGCATCGGACCCTTGTCCAACCCTGCTCTCCCTCTCGGACCTTCAGCACAGATGAGTTCATCTCCCACATCTGCCTTGGAGCCATCGCCTTCAGTGCGAAGGAGGTCTGCAGGCTCCACGGAGCTGGAACCTTCCTCCGTTCTGGACCGCGGGGCCTTCGAGGTGATAAGGAGTGTGCTGTCCACCAAGACGGCTCCACCCTCAGCTTTATTGGCTCCATCCCCATTGATACCTGTGTCTGCCTTGGATTCTTCTATCCATTCCAAACATAGGGAACCTATGCCCCAGGACGCCCCACTGGGCGACTCCTCTTCTTCCGAGACCTCTCCTGAGCATGTCTCAGAAGAGATTCCCAGGAAGAAAAAAATGTAACAGGAAACATGTGGACTCCCCTGAGTCCGTCACCTCTGACACGGACTTGGATGACTCGGAAGGGTCCCCACAGTCCCCCTCTGAAGATGTCTCATTCTCAGACATTCTGGAGATCCTTAAACAGAGGGGAAACTGGAAGTCCCTTGCCCCTTCTGAGGATGAGTCTGTGTACCTGGATGCATTTGGTTCCTGACCTTCCACCTCCTGGGTGTCTCTGCCTTTCCACCCACTTTTGACTGTCATGAGTCGAAAGGCTTGGAGTGCTCCAGAGTCCATGGAGCCTGTTCCGAGAAGGCCAAACAAATTTATGACTGCACCAGATGACAAGTCTTTCCTCTCCAAAGGCATGCCAGTTGATGCTATGGTGGTGGCAGCAACCACCAAGAAGAAACTTGCAGAGTCTTCCTCTTCTATCCATACCTAGAGCCATGGATAGGTATGGGAAGCGTGTTTTCTCTTCAGCGGCCTTTACCCTCTGGTCACTTAACTACTTAACGCTTTAAAGAGTTGGGAGATACCCTTCAGGATCCTTCAGCTGTGGGAGCAGCTTCCAAGCCTGTTAACCAGCTAGCAACCCCAACCTCCGTTTTCAACTCCTACATGTGCTTGATTTCTTACACAGCAGATGGAGCGAGTAGGGCTACAGACACAGGAGTAGGTCTTCACAGACACTCTTGGATGCGCCTATGTCAATTTGCAGAGCCCTTCAAGTCCTCCTTTATGAACACCCCCTTTGACGGCTCAGCCTTGTTCGGGCTGCAATTTCGAGAGACTCTTACCAGGAGTGAACGTGATGGCAAAACTCTCTCTGCCGTAGGAGTCCATTTTTCCACTCCATCCCAGCCTTATCCCAAAGGCCAAAAGACTGGCAAAATGTGGTTCTGTAAATCCCAGGAAGCTTTGCTGGACACTTGTGGAGAAAATACCCCAGAGGCAGAGGGGGAAATAACAACAGGAGATGCTGACCTTGCGGCAGTGGGGGTCAGCAACAGGGTGACAGGGATATGTTCTCTGCCAGACCCTTTCAGAATCCCTGAAGAATTGCCCAACTACTCACCTCTGGAGGCAGTCGGGGGCAGAATTTCACTGTACCCAAGAGCCTGACAATATATAACAGAAAACAAATGAGTACAGCGGATAATATCCAGGGGTTACAAAATTCCCTTCACCCAAGTACCCCCAAGATGTCAAAAACAACAATCCCAGATGTTCCACCCAGTCTTTGGGATCAAGCAGCCATAGAAGTAAAAACTTTGCTGAAAAAAACAGCCATTCAGAAAGTCCCCGCAGACCACATAGAATCCAGAACTTGCTCAAGGTTCTTTTTAGTTCCAAAGAAGACAGGGGACTGGAGACCAATCTTGGATCTCAGCATGTTAAACAGGTCAGTAAAAAAGACCAAGTTCTGGATAGTGACACTGCAGTCCATTCTACCCTTTTTGGGTCAGGATGATTGGATGTGCTCTATCGATCTCCAGGACATGTACTACCACATAAAAATAGACAGGCAGTCCAGGAGACATTTACGCTTCTGGCTGGAGCCAGTCATTATCAGTTCAGAGCTCTGCTGTTTGACCTCACCACAGCCCCCAGGGTGTTCACCAAATGCATGGCAGTAGTCATGGCTCCCATGAGACATTTGGGATTCCAGGTGTTTCCTTATCTAGATGACTGGCTCCTCTCTGCCACCAACAAGCATCATCTCCTAAGGGCCAGGAACCACATGATTCACACTTGTGCAAGCCTAGGAGTCACAATAAATTACGAAAAATCTGCCTTGTTGCCCTCTCAGTGTATTACTTTCATAGGCACTCAGCTAAACACAAGAGAAATGATAGCCAAGCTTCCACAAGAAAGAGGTCAGGTGTCTCTTCTTTTGTCAAAATCAAAGGTTCAGGCTCGCTTTGTCCTGAAAGTCTTGGTGTTAATGGTGGCTGTCATTACTCTAGTTCCACTAGCCCACTATCACATGAGGATCCTGCAGTGGCTTCTTTTCACTCAGTGGTCGTATCAGGATTTGCTAATGTCACACATGATCTTAATCATGGATACTTGCAAGAAAGATCTAGAGTAGTGGCTCCACTTTCCCCCTAGTCACTCTGGGCAGACCCTTTGTAGCCCCTCTTCCAGTAGCCACAGTGACCACGGACGCTTCCCAGATAGGATGGGGGGGCATTATCTAGGGCAGACAGTCCAAGGAACTTGGCAACCTCACGAGTACCATTTCACATCAGTGTCCTGGAGATGAGAGTGGTGTTACTAGTGTTACAAGCACTTCACAACTCTCTCCCTTTGGGCCATATAGCAATTCAGACAGACAACATGTCAGTAGTGTGGTATATCAACAAGCAGGGCAGAACCAAATCCTATCCCTTATGTTGGGAGGCCATTTGTGTATGGCAATGGGTGATCTCTTCTCAGCATATTCTGGTTGCAATGCACATTGTGGGGAAGTCCAACATGATAGCGGACAAGCTCAGCAGGGCAATTCTCATGCCCCATGAGTGGTCTCTGAAACAAGATGTGGCAGATATGATTTTCCGCAGATGTAGCTAGCCTCTCTGCAATCTCTTCATCTCTCACCTAAACAACATCTACCAATCTGCATGGGTACTAGTTAACTGAGAGTTTACTGTGCTTCTTATGGTAGGGGGGCTTGATTGCATCAGCATTCATTCGCTTACTATGTGACCTTGAGCAAATCACTTAACCAGACAATGGTTTGAGAATTTAGGTTAGGATCATTAATGGTCTCCTAGACTGCATGCTAGGTAAAAAAAACTATGAACCTAAATACTATATTTCTCTTATATGTATGGCAAAAGCTAGTCTATGCCCTGTTGAAATGATCTGCACATTTTTGTGCTAGCAGATAAACAATTATAATGTGGCATTTAAAGGTGTTAGACATAGGGCCTTTAATATGAACAAAGTGGTATTACTCAAAAAGCAGTTTGTATTATACATACCTTGTCACACTCATCTCTTTAAAAACACCTATTCTGACTGTCAATAGAGTTTACTAAAGTACTTTCTGGTTCACTTCAATGAATATGTTAAAACTGCTAGCTTTTCTTTCAAACGGTATAACAACTACATTCACTGTTAAATATAATTTGGATTCTGTTAACATACATGTATACATAATGTGGGTGTGTATTTATGTGTGTGGTTGTGTTTTTATTGCTGAATGGTTTGTTTGTGACCTTTGGATGTTAATTAGGATGTTTTTCAGTTATCCTAATATGGATGGATATTGTCCTTGATTTTAAACTCTGTGTTTCTAAAGTATAGCCTAATAATCCACTTACGCTTTACTGAGGAAGTTTAAAAAAAAGGCCAAAACATGGCATGTCTACAGCTAGTGGAGTTTGGCTTTACTGGCCTGAATATACCCAAAACGATTTAAAAGTAAATGTCATGGGCATTCAGAAGCCAGGTAGCTGAAACACTGATATGTCTATGTCCTTAAGGAGTCATTTACATATTTCCCATGGGTCTCAACTACAAGATGGTGGTTTATGGCATTCACAGTTAAGTCTCTTGCTTGGCTGGGTCTTTCTTGCAGTTTTCAATGAACGGTTTGTCTGTGTGATGTTTTTTCCAGTTGGTTTATATAGTTTACTATCACAATCTTGAAGCCCAGCATTTTGAAACCCATAATCCTGGGACTATACTATTGAACAGTATTGAAAAACAAAAACCCAAAAGGCCAGATTGCCTTAAAATCTCAACTGTTGAATCCATCCATCAGTGTAAACCCACTAATAAGTGCTAACATGGGTCCTACAGGGGTGTGGACCAATGAATGAGTGCTAACCTGGGTCCTACAGGAGTGTGGACCAATGAATGAGTGCTAACATGTGACCTGCATTGCTCTAGTGTCTGCTTGCATGTCTTAATATTTTATAACTCTATGTCTTTCAAAACATAAGACACTGTAATTTTAGGTGTAGCAATTGTGATCATTAGTGTTGCTTTTGTCATGTTTCTAATAATCTACAATATCTGGTTTTCTTGTTTCTTCTTTTTTATTTCCTAGGTTTGCATGAATCCATGAGATCATTACTTTTTCATTTTCAGTAATCCTTTCTGGTTCATATTTCCAATGCCTGTCAGCTACTTATATGTTAAACTGTTTACAGTCTCTAGAGTAACAGCCCTGCCACATTGTTGTGTCTTTCAGTATACAAACCCTCAGCCATAAGCGTATCATAGCCTGCAATGAGATATGCACCTGTTTCTAATTCTGTGCCTACATTTTCTGTAGGTTTTGTGAACTATCATGTACATAGTCCACTTTCTTGAGCTATCATTATTGTCATATTTTAGTTTAAGTTCACCTCACTTAAGCTATCAATGCATCACCTCTTGATCAATATGTGATTATTTCAGCTGTTCTCTGTGCTTCCCACTATACTTGTAGGATTTTCAGCTTTTCTATTTTTGGAGAGGGATCCACTATTTATTCTTTCTTTTTGTATATATTTTAAGCACTCTCCGTTGTTACATTTTCGTCCACTTCTGGTTTGATTTATATGCCTGCCCTCTTTCTAAATGATTCTGCTAACTTGGGCAAAGCATCACCTTTCACTTGTTTTCTTCATAATTTAGAACTTTCACTATGCTTGGATTTGATAATGTCAAGAAAGTCATGAAATATGCATGCAGTCCCATTATTGTCAACCTATACATACAGTCAGTTTAAGGAGGCCAGTGCCTCCTTCACACCAAGGGCTATATAATCTTGACAAGCCCTGTTTTTTATATCATTTTATAGACTTGAATCATTTTTCTTGTTTTCCTATCCATCTAATCCATTGCTTTTCGGGGCATGGACAGGTTTGTGTTATGTATTTTGCAGTACTTTTTTTCAGCAAGTTGACACTAAATTTTCTTGGTAGGAAGCACAGAAAACAGCTGAAATAATCACATGTTGATCAAGAGTTGATGCAGAGATAGCTTAGGTGAGGTGAATTTAAATGAAAAGATAACAACAAAAAATAAAACTAATAAACTCCCCAGAAAATTACCCAGCTCTAAAAGGAGTATTATAACCCTATACCACTAACTGAGCCCTATGATCTAACAACAAAGCTTTTCTATCCATCTGAAAATCAAATAACAGCACAGGAGACTCACTATACTCTAAACCAAGTAGTAAAAATCTAGAAATACCCCCCCCAAAAAAAAATAAGGTAGGTAGATACACTGCATGGCTTCAAAATATCACTAAAGAAACATCTGGTAAATAACCCCAGGTGGACCCCCTCCCCATACATAACCTAAACTACACCATCAAAGTTACACTTCCTTTACTTAACCTTTCTGTACTCTAATCTTACAATGTAACAAAGTTGCACTCCCTTTACTTAACCTTTCTGTACTCTAATCTTATAGTGTAACAAAGTTATACTTCCTTTACTTAACCTTTCTGTACTCTAGTCTTACAATGTAACAAAGTTACACTCCCTTTACTTAAACTTTCTGTACTCTGATCTTACAATGTAACAAAGTTACACTCCCTTTACTTAACCTTTCTGTACTCTAATCTTATAGTGTAACAAAGTTATACTTCCTTTACTTAACCTTTCTGTACTCTAATCTTACAATGTAACAAAGTTACACTCCCTTTACTTAACCTTTCTGTACTCTAATCTTACAATGTAACAAAGTTACACTTCCTTTACTTAACCTTGCTGTACTCTAATCTTACAATGTAACAAAGTTACACTTCCTTTACTTAACCTTTCTGTACTTTAATCTTACAATGTAACAAAGTTACACTCCCTTTACTTAACCTTTCCGTACTCTAATCTTACAATGTAACAAAGTTACACTCCGTTTACTTAACCTTTCCATACTCTAATCTTACAATGTAACAAAGTTACACTCCCTTTACTTAATCTTTCTTTACTTTATCTTACACATGTAACCTTATATCTCTTTCACTAAGACATCTCACTGTATATTCTCCCATAGCTGTCATTTACACTGATTTCTGCAAACTGTCACTCCACCTTCTTTCTTTCCTACAGAACTATCATTTATCAGGTAAACAAAGAGAAATAAATAAAATAATTTTCTTTGAATTACAGGTTTTATATGCAAGTAGTTTATTCTTTAAATGAAAATGAAGGCTGTATGTATGTTCTTATGACAGAATTGTGTTCTGGTCAACATTTCCTAGCAACTTATTTGTGCATTTGTATTTCTTGAGCTTCCTCCTTATATTTTTCAAACTTTTTACGAATTTTGTTTCTGTCAGGGATAATTGTGGTATAATCTGTAAGCTCCTAGTTCATTTCCAAGTACACTTATTTGTGTTGCTATAAGTATGAATAACAGCATATCTGCTATATGTTCATAATTTCCAGTCTTTGACTCAATTTCAAGTCATATTTCTGTAAATATAACAGGATTCTCTGCAATTTGAGTGCTGCATTGCACAACAGTATCTTAATATTGTCTGCAATGGCTTATGATCACTGTCTTCTTGTATTTCTTCTTATAAATATACCAAAGAAAGTTCTGATGGCCATTTTTTATATGACCATGTCCTTTCCAACATTCAATAAGTGCTGTGGAATCACAGGTTTATATTGTTGCAAAATCACTGCAGTAGTTAAATTCTGACTTGCACCAATTTCAAAAATTATAATGCTTATTCACATCAACTACTTTGTGTAGGCACTGTGATTACTATCTGAGCAATCAATTTAAAATCCTTTTTTTTTTTTTTGCTGCTGACTGCAATGTTACCCACCCATTTTATTTTGTTCCTGACTACAATACTACCCCATTCATTATTTGACTTTTCCTTAGTTTTAGACAGACTTGAAATAAACTGCTAAAGATATGTACCAAGCCCAAAAATCTCATACAGCTTCATTTATCCTCTGACGGACGTAACTGTATAACATATCTGATTTTTTATCATACAATTTTAAGCCTTCTGATGTTAAAACATGACTCATTTAACTCTTCTGTAACTCTTGATTTTATGCTTATTCTTGGTAAATATGACCTTATGCTATCTCTTTCTATTCAGTAAATGAACCAGCCTCTTTTTGTTCTATTCTCTTTTTTCAACCCAAACTAATATATCAACAATAATGTTAACAGCTTCAAGACCTTTAGGGTTTTATGCAACAGCTATCCAAAACAGTTGAAGTACTGATGAAAAACCTCATAAAATTCTAAGGAATCTATATTGTCCCACAGGTGTACTAAATATGTCCACCTTGGAACTTTCCATTATCACCCTTAATTTGCCAAAATACCAGATTAGCAGATTTCCAAGATGGCTCTACAGTGATTAACAGCTCAGTTTCAGCTCTCCCATTGTGAAAAAAGAAACTGATAAGTAAGAGCTAGTAGTTCTGCCAGACTGAGTAAAATTCTGTTAATGGCTAGTAAGTACACTGCCTGGATATCAGCAAAGAAGAAATTTAGAGATCCTGAAAGAAAATCAACTAGAAAAGATGAAAAGAAAACACTGACTGGAAAGAATCCTGCAGCTGTTCAGAAAAAAGTATTTAAGCTCCAGCTTTGGTACAACAGTAATTTACAGAAAAAAAAATCAAATGTAATCAGAACTTATTAAAATATATGAAACATTGAAAGATTATATCCACTTACATAATAAAAGGCTGAAAAAAACAGAAGAAGCTTTAACTAGCTGTTCAGATGAACTGATAAAACTGCAAAAATCAGAGCCTGAAATTAAGCAGAAGCTGGCTGAGCATGAGACTTCTCCAGAAGAGCTGTTTCAAAAAATGGTAAAGTTAGAAGACAGACCATGCAGAGAAAACCTGAGATTTTTTGCTCTTTGTTAACGGAATGGGCACATCAAGTGTATGCTCCAAATCTGGCCATGAGAAAGCAGCCAAGACCTGTATTAGTAAAGATGCAATCACACCAGCAGAAAGAATTGACCCTGACAAAACTTTGGCAGAAGAGTGAGGTATTAAGAGTTGGAGACAGTAGAATGTTTGTGGCAAATGATTATTCATGGTACGCCAGGAAGAATCAAAGCAAATTTATCCCAGCAATCAACGAATGTCAAGAGGCAGGTGTGAGATTTAAGCTGCTGTATCCAGCTGTATTCAGAATATTTTTTTCCAACAGAATCACTGACAATTTTTTATGCAGAACAGGCTATGGAAGAAATACAAATGTTTAGCCAATTAAAAAGGGGACTGTGCTTCTCGTTCCTCTGACAGTAAAGCGCATAGAGAATTTGCCAGTGAAAACTTTTCTATTGTTTTAAAGGAAAATGCTTGCAAGATAGAAAAAGCACAGGAATTGACTAGAAGGATCAGGAGTACCTTGAACTTGAACCAGAGTCCAGTGTTGGGAGATGCAGATGAACAGGAAGAAGACCAACAACACTTAAATTAGTGAATAAATGTGAGATTATAAGGAGTCAGTCAACATTTGTGAACTATGGCTTTGCAAGAAAAGGTGGATGAGAAAGATTTGACTTTTGTGGACTTTGTTAAACTTGTGGGTGAACTGTAAAGCATATACCCCACATTATGTCTTTAATGTTTAGAAGGACACTAAGATGAAAAAACAAAGAAGTAACTGTAAGTAAAACAATTTCTGTTTTTAATAGTATTTGTATAAAAAAATTCATGATATAAACTGCATGCTATTTAATAAATCAAATTTGTGTGGTATGTAGTCAGGGGGATCTTAATGTGGGGGTAAGTATGAGTCTTTTCAGTAATTGTTGTATGTGATAAAGATATTAACGTAATCAGGTTTTTTTAGTTTTAAGAAATATAGGCATTATAGTGTAAAAAGGGAAGAAAGGCTGGACAAAAGCAAATTTAAGTTAATAAGCTGTAATATTGGGCTGGTGGGGTGCAGGTTGGGGTGTAAAAATGCACAGATTATATTGTGTGTAAAGCTGTAATGTTTTCTCTTATTTTTATGTAGATGACTGTCTGGATTAATCCCCATGACTTACTCTAAAAACAACTGATCTGATGTATTTTCCTTCTATTCCTCAGTGTATAAGTCTCCAGTCCAACATGGATCTGACTTTGACAACTTCCAAGCTTTGGATCTAGAGCTCAGACTCCTTCCCTTACCCATAATCCCTGTGTATAGAACAAGCTACCTCAGATCTCATTTGCTTTCATAAGCAAAAGGCTGGATCTGTGGATGCTCGGGCATGCAGTTTTTCTTTTTTTTTTCTTTTGTCAAAGAGGTGAATAGAGTTAATGTCCTCATTACTTTCTCTCCTTCAGTGTAATTATTTCTCCTGAATATTGTGTCCCTGATACTGGTCCCTTTTCTCCCCCTTTTTTTTTTTCTTCTTGTCACTCTCTCACCTTGGTGTAGGACATTTTTTTCTATTATCCTAAAACTCTGATACTTGTTATATAGAGTTATTCTTTAAAAAATATCTTTCTCTTAACTTTCATGGTGTGTTTTTATAGTGTTCTTTAGTGGTTTTTTTCCCTTTTTCTTCAGAATGGTTATAAATCTTTTAGGGTTTAAAAAACGTATAGCTTGTTGATACAAGCTCTCTAATTCAGAAGCACATGAAAAATGTGTTTACTGTTTGGGCCCGTCATGCCTGGATATCTCCTGCTCCATTTTCAAAGCCATTGGCCAAAGGGCCATTACTGACAGAAAAAGTAAATTGATACCAAAGGGTTTACTTCTACCTTCATTGGGAGATAACCACTCTTTTGTGTCTGGTAAATCCACTGCTTCTTCATCTTCTCCATCTTCCTCAAAGAAGCCATATGACAAGCAAAAGAAAAAAAACATCAAAAGACAAGGATAAAGATAAGGAAAAGGCTGAAATGTCTAGGAAGAGGTCCCCAGGCTGAACACTTTCTTTGGCTCTGGATCCATAAATCTCTAAACCATCAGAGCCAATCCATTTTTCAGATCCAATAGTTCTAGGATCCCATTCTCCACCCAGGTTTTCTCTGGATCTGATCTCTCCTGAGCTCTGCTCTCCAATTTTGCAATCCAGACAACCTTCCTCTATCTCATCCATTAGGTCAGCCAGGTCCTTCTAGGAGCCTCACTGAAGCAAACATGAACATGATTATAAGGAGACTTCTTCAGACCCAAATCTAGTTAGGGATCCCCCCATCTCCGGCCACTGACAGCTCCAGGAGAACTGTTTCTTCCCCTCATTCTCCTATATCTTCTTCTCCAATCTGACCTCTCAGATTGAAGCCCTTGGATCCAACTTTACCCCAGGGCAGATCTGTGTCAGATCCAGAAGTGCACTCTTCCTTGACTATGATGAGTTCTCTGATCTGCTTGGCTCTGACTGTGTTGGAACAGTCCAAAATTTAGAGCTGAATGGTCAGTGTTGACTCCAAAAGGGCAGGATCAGATCTGAGGTCGTCAGGTCCATTCCTTCATCTTGGAGCTTTGATGCTTGACAGTCTGGTTCTGGCTTCAGCTTCAGATCCTAGCTGAACAGTGTCATCCTCAGGGGTTTCAGATGCTAAGGTCAGGCTCCTTGGATCCATGTCAAGCTCAGCATTCAATGCTTTTGACAGAGTACTATCTCTCTCAGCCCAGAGAGAAGACTACCTCATTGAAATCAGATCCAACCCTCCCCTTAGGATTTCCCACAGTCTGGAACCTACCCTTCTTGTCCCATCGGGACAACCAATTCCCAGAAACCTTGAGCCGGTTTTCATAGAATAGACCATGTCAGCTTCCAAGTCATCCCCTAAACAACCCACAAAGGAGATACACAGGAAACTCAAGTGCAGAAGGAGGCACTTGTATTACCTTGAGCAGTCCCCTAACACCAACACTGACATTGATGAAGGAGAAGGTTACCCAAGATCTCCCTTGTGGGTGTCTCATTCAGAGAATTTCTTAAAATTCTAAGATAGAAAAGGGGATGGTTTTCCCAAATGCATTGTCCAGAGAAGTCAGTCTTCCTTGAGGTTTCTGGTTCTGGCCCATCTATGCCTTGGGTAGTTCCATTCACTAATGTCATAGCAGAACTGATCTCTAAGCAGGTGTGGATGGAGCCAGACACAGCTGAGCCTATCTATAAAAAACCTGACAAGTTTTTTATTGTTCCTAAAGATTGTCTAGATTGGAGAAAGGGTCCAGCGGTTAGACTCAGTGGTGGTCGTGGCAGCCACTAAGAAGGAATTAGTGGAGGAGAGTTCCTCTCTTCTCCCACCTAACAGGGAGTCTCATGCTTTGGACAGATTCAAGAATCATGTTTAAGCTTCATCTACTTTTTCGGTGAGAGCATTGAATTACTTGGCACATGTCACTTGTTTCCAGAGAGATTTGAATAAAGAGATCTCCAAATCTCTCATAAATATGTTGTCTGAGTTTCAGTGGAAAGCCATTAATTCACAGTTGGTTACCCTCCAGTTTTTGTTCAATGTTTTTATGCACCTTTTCTCCAGTCCCACAAAAGGTGCAGGTGCATCTAGAGCAGCTGACATAGGCATGCCCATCAGGAATCATGCATGCATGCAGCTATGTGACTTTGTGGAACATTTCTAGATGTCCTTCATAAATACCTCTTATGATGGATCAGCACTTTCTGTTCCTAAAGTAAAAGAGACTTTCTCTAGAAGTGAGAAAGATGAAAAGTCCCTTTCTGCTGTATGAATTAAATTCTCCACCCCTCTGAGGAATTTCTCCATAAACAAAAAAGGAGCTAAAAGAATACGGGTTTGCAAATCACAGGTACATCCAGCTGACACTTCCAGAGACAGAGCTCCTGTGGCAAAGGAGGGGAGCTCTTATAATGGATGTCACCTTAGAGGCAGAGATGGTCCACAAAATCAGGGCTTTAGGGGACCATTATCTGAGATGCCTTTCCAGCACTCCTGAACTGCTGCCCAACTGCTGCATTCTTGAGGAAGTTGGGGGTGCTCTTATCCCTGCATCTGAGAATCTGGGCATCCACCATTCAAGACAAATGGATGCAGAAGATCATCACTAGATGCTACTTCATTCCTTTTCACACTTCACCAACAGTTTAGACTTCCCGATGGTCCACCCCCCCAAAGAGAAGTTGCTGCTTCAGAATTAAAGAACCCCTTAGACAACCAAGCCATCCAAGAGGTCTCACCAGACCAGAGATTGGAATTTACTCAAGGTTCTTTTCGGTGCCAAAGAACAATGGGGACCTAAGGCCAATTCTGGTCCAAAGTCACTTGAACAAATTTGTAAAAAAGACCAAATTCCAGATGGTTATGGCACATTATATTCTTCCTCTGTTGAGAAAAAAATGACTGGATGTGCTTGGTAGATCTCCAGAATGCGTGCTACCACATAAAAATGGACAGATGCTCCAGAAAGTATTTTCACTTCTGGCTGGGAGCCAGTCAGTTTCAGTTCAGAGCTCTGCCTTTCAGTCTCACCACAGCACCTCTGGTGTTCACAAAATGTATGGCAGTAGTTGCAGTTCATCTCCAGCTGCAAGGGTTCTGGGTGTTCCCTTATTTAGATGTCTGGCTCATCTATGCCCCTACCATGGATTTACTCATTCAAACCAGGGGCTCCTTACTCCATTTAAGTGCAGACCTTGAATCACAGTGAACCTACAGAAATCCAGGCTTCATTCAGTTCAGTCCTTTTAGTTCATCTAAGCATTGTTGGACTCAAAACTTCAAATAGTAAACCTTCCCCTAACAAGAATAACATCACTTCACCAACAAGCTCTAGCAGTTTTGTCTCATCAGAAGCCACCAGCAAGACTGATCATTCATCTTCTGGGTTCCATGACAGCTTCCATCACACTAGTTCCCTTGTCATGATTCTATATGTAGGTGTTTCAGTGAACTCAGTGGTCAATCAGAAAACAGTCCATGTCTTTTCTTGTAAGATTTTCAGGAGACACATACAGTGGTGATTGGAATCTACACATGTATAACAAGAATGTCTGTTCATTCTGCCTCACCCAAGCCAAAGTGAGTAGGGTGGGGGTCATTAGATGGGAAAGTCAATCCAAAGTCATGGTCCCCATCAGAGGCCAGTGTGCACGTCAGTATATTAGAGATGAGAGCAATTTTCCTAGCATTGCAGGCCTTTTAGGACTCTCTCTCCTCAGATGTGATATTTTTCCAGTTGTTTGTTACATCAACAAACAGGTAGGAACCAGATCTTAACTGTTATTTCAAGAGGTCATGATAGATTGTCAGTAGGCAATATCTTCTCACCGCTTTCTAATAGCAATGCATATTCTAGGGAAATCCAGTGTTGTAATGGGCAGGTTAAGCAAGTCTATCCTTCTCCCTCATAAGTGGTTTCTCAATCTAGTGATCACAAAGCAAAGCTTTAGCCATTGAGGCTGATCTTGTTACGATGTCTTTGCATCTCCCCACAACACCAAGAGCAGCAAGTTCTTTGTTCATGTCCCTCCAGAGGAGGAGACACTCAGAGATGCTGTGACCCATAGTTGGCCCCCCCGGGACACATTTATTCCCTTCCCCTAACATGGTAGTTCCCCAAATTTCTACAGAAAGTATTAGCAAAGATGATCACAGTCATCCTCTTAGCCCCTCTGGCCTCTACAAGTATGGTTTCCCTCCCTTTGGCCTCATCTACTACACCCTCCATGGGTCCTGGGATCAGACCCTGTTCTATTCTCTCACTCGTCTGGGCCAACTCACCCAGACATTCAATTCCTCAAGCTGACAGCCTGGTTTCTCCAGTTCCTATGATGGTTAGACAATCAAGGTTTCCTCCCTCAGTTGTTCATATCCTACCTTCTTCCCAGAAACCTTCTCCATGTCAGATTTTAAAAAATCAAATGACAAAGATTCTTTGTTTGGGCATTGAAAATAACCACAACCCGTTTTCCTGTTTCAGCAATTTTGCATCTGAGAATCTGGGCATCCACCATTCAAGACAAATGGATGCAGAAGATCATCACTAGATGCTACTTCATCTTTTTCAAACCGGAGCCAGCTACTCTATGATCAAACTACAATTAGCATCCATACTGTATTTTCACATTAGTGAGAATCATACACACGTATAGAGGCTCTTACACTATCTAAAGCTTTTCTCAGAGGAAATTTTCTACTACACCATCTGCTTAAAAATCCTGTTCCAATTATTACTGTAAGCTTTAACTGCCCCTCCCTTTGAACCTACTACCAAAGTTGACCAAAAGTTCTTATCATAGAAAACCTTATTCTTGATTGCTGTTACTTCTGCCAGGAGAGTTTCTAAGCTGCTTGTGTTATCTTCAATACCTTCTTACCCATTTTTGTCACAAAGATGGAGTGTGTCTTAAAACTTATCCCTCTTTTCTTCCAAAAGTGGTTTCTGAGTCAGTCAGTCCATAAATCTGCCTGCATTCTTCACAAAGTTTTCAAATAAGCGTGCATATACTTTACACTTGCTGGATGACCACTGTCAGTTACATTTATACTTACATTGGATGAAAACCTTCAGAAAAAAAAAATGATTAGTTGGTCATTTCTTTCTCATCTACCAAGTTGGGAAAAGGAGCATCCAAAGTCACTCTCTCCTGTTGGCTGTCTCAGTGCATATTTTATGTCTGCAACAAAAAAGGTTTGTCTTTACCTTCATTTCAAAAGGTTCATTTCACTAGATCTATGGCTTTGTCTGTAGCATTCTTTTCTAGAGTGTCCATTGATGATATCTCTGTTATGGCTACCTAGTCCAAGGTTCATACATTTATTGTTCATTATAAAGTGGACATTCAGTCCACATCAAGAGCTTCCTTCAGTTCAGCTGTGCTCTGAAATATCCTTCCTTAGAACCACCCAAGTGTTATAGCAGCTGGGGACTCTGTCCCATACATTGAGGAATGGACAGAAAGACAGCATCAGATAAGAAAGTTATATACTCACCATGATAGATCTGTGCTGTCTCCTTTGATCCTTCCTCAACTACCCACCCCTTCCCACTTCCTTTTGTTTTTTATAGTGTTTCACAGTGTTATACATATATAACTCTGGCTGACTTAGCCTTGGCTCCTTGAAATTGCCTTTTTTCATTATTATACGAGTATGTTAGCTGGTTTTCTTTGTTACCTTGTTGTATTCCTGTCCCTTTTTTCCTTCTTGTGTGCAGACTTGAACTGAGGTAGCTAATTCTATATAGAGGGATTATGGGTAAGGGGAGAAACTTAAGCATCGAATCCAAAGCTTGAAAGTGACCAAATTCAGATTTGTGTCAGATCCAAAACCCATGCACTGAGGAAGGATGGAAAGAGGCAAAGCAGATCTATTGTTATGGTGAGTACATAACTTTCAATTTTCTGTAAACAAGTAGACTTGAAAAAATAAGACAAAAGGATGAATGCCAATGAGAAGTGCTAAGTTTCTTGTATATGCAGTGATATTAGATTGCAATTTTTCCTTTAGCAAACATTCAGTGGGTTACAAAATCTGCATCTGAAGGCAGTTGTACATTTGGTTCTTAAGTTTCCATGAAAATGAGCTGTTTGCAGGTGCAGGCAGTTAATCCTGAGAGTTCTCAGCATTGTTTGCATAAAGAAATGCAAAATTTATAGGTACAAGCTCAAGCAACTCAATAAAAAATAATGTTTAAAATTATTGGAAGAGAATACGAGATAGCTTCTATAGCAGCCTTAATACATCAGTGCATTTAACAGAACAGTGTATCATTGAGTTTTATTTAAAGACAGTTGTTGTTGTTGTTGTGTCTTTCGGCTTTTCCCGGTTAGGGGTCGCCACAGCGAAACTCCCATCTGCTAATGATTGGCAGTAGATTTTTACTTGCCGACTTGCCGGGCCTGACGCACAACCTTCAATGAAGGTACGTCCATTCACGCATGTCACCACACACAAGACGCTCTAACTGAGAATCGAACGGGACAATGTCTTACTGTGAGGCGACAACGCTCAGTGCACTTTTTCTTAATGCTAAAAGTTAATGTTTTATGAAAGCATACAAGCTGTTTTTCACATCTGGGAGGGGGAAAAGAAATAAGAAAAGAACAGATAGCAATCAGTGTAAGTAGGAGTACAGGCTTTAACATGCACTTTAGTATGGGTAACCTTAACTTTAGGTTAGGTAATTGCCTGTGGGTGCAGATGCTGATTTGGGGCAGTTACTCTTATCTGGAGGGTTAAACTTCATTTTTTTGAAGGTATACATAGTTTTGTGTGTTTCTTCTAAGTTAATAGGTTATGAGGGAGTTCTGAAAATGTATTTAGTTTTTTTTTGTTTGAGGGTTTTCATTACAACAAAAAGTCTTGAAAAATGTGACAAAAGTTCAAATAAAAATGACAAAAAACAACTGCATAAAAGATCAGCCTGTCAAACATTAGTGTATGTGTGTGTGTGTGTGTGTGTGTGTGTGTGTGTGTGTGTGTGTGTGTGTGTGTGTAAAACACAAAAGTTGGAAGTAAACATTCAAAACAGCTGTCATGTATAGTAGATAGAAACAATAACTTCTTATCATAATTGGTATGCTAGCCATATTATTTTTTAGTGTGAACGGATTACAGATACAGACAAAAAGGCAAGGGTATTGAATTATATTAAGAAATTCAGAGTTCAAATAGCAAGGCTGCAGGAGACTTATTGGGAAAGAAATGAGCATGTGAATTTGATAAAGAAAGGATTTCAGGGTGGACCATTCAGCAGAATATCAGGGACAAATGAGAATGGGAATAATTATATTAATTACTAGAGGAGCTCCAATACTGATAGAAGAGAAAAAAACATAATAATGGTAGATTTGTGGTAGTAAGATGCTACTGGCAAGGGAAGAGGATTATGCTGTCATAGGTTCATAGCTTCATACTAGGCTATCTGCCCTAGGGCATTTATAAGCCTAGCCAGAGTATGTTTGGCTTTCGCCACCCATTTTAAATTAATTTTGCTATGCCCTTTTTTGAGGTTAGTATACTGTGCCTCTGTCTAACAGTGACACAGAAGTGATACCCGGGGTAAACCTATATTCCTCTTGAAGAGAGTCAATGCGGGACTCTGCCTAACCTGGACTGGGATTTTATTCCAGAGTGAAGGGAGCCTCTGGTTTATGAATCTGTCCCTCCAGCATGTCCTGTTTATTTCAGTGCTGAGGTTCAAGCCTCTCGAGCGTGTAGCTCGATGTGCTTTGGACTTTTTGAGGTGCAGCATGTCCCTTAATTCCGGGTTGGACATGGCTTTATATGTCAGGCACAGGTCGCCTCTGAGCAGGCGGTATGCCACTGAGTAGAGCTGGAGTTTCTTTAACCAGGCAGCATATGGCATCTGTTTGAGCCCTTTGATCCTCTTGGAGAGGTACTTTTGGGGTCTTTCCAGTTGCTGCAGGTATTTGGTAAGGTACATCCCAAAAGGGGCATTGTACTCAATTATTGGCCTGATGAGGGATGAGTAAAGAGGCACGATGACCTCCCCTAATCTAGATGTGAATCCCTTCATGATTAGGTGGGCTATATAAAATGTTTTTCTAACCACTTTGGCCACGTGGTTGTCAAATGAGAGATTGCTATCAACTTGGATTCCCAGGTCCCTAATTACTTCTTCTGTACTTAATGGTTTACCACCTATGTGGTAATTTGTGGGCACTTTGTTTTTGCCAAAGGGGATGACTATACACTTTTTGGTGTTTAGCTTGAGGCCATGGCTCTGGCACCAGTTGTCTGTTTCTATGAGGCCCTTTTGGAGGATGCTTGTGTCGGCTGGAGAGTCGATTATGGCGCCCAGTTTGCAGTCATCTGTGAACTTGGTCAGCCACAGTCCTTCTGTGTTGGCCTGTACCTCCGAGAAATATATACCAAACAAGAGAGGTCCCAGGACTGAGCCTTGTGGGACGCCACTTGTAACTGGTTTGGAGTCTGACATGGCTCCAGCAATTCTAACCATGTGGGTTCTGTCCTTGAGCCAGTTTGCAACCCATCTAGTGACATAGGGGTTTATATTTAAGCTGGTGAGCTTATCTATAATGCCCGAGTGGGATATTGTATCGAAGGCTTTTGCGAGGTCCAGGTAGGCTGTGTGGACCACCTTCCCTTCATCCATGGCCTTGGTGACTGTTTCAAAGAAGTCGACCAGGTTTAAGAGGCAGGATCTGCCCTTAACAAAGCTGAACTGGGTAGGATCCAGTGTCTGTAGGTCCCCAATATCTTTATTTATGTGGTCCATGATGATCCTTTCCATAGCTTTGCAGACCAAGCTAGTCAGGCTTATGGGGCGATAGTTTCCAGGGTCCGTTGAGGCACCACCTTTGTGGAGAGGGACCACTGTTGCTGTACACCACTCTTTGGGTACATATCCTGTAGTAAGGCTGAGATTGAACAGTAGTTTTATGTTTGGGTTTAGCTCTTCTTGGAGTTCATGTAGGACGCAGCCTGGGACACCGTCTGGTCCCATTGATGCTGTGTTTTTTGCTTTGGAGAGGGCGGCTCTTACCTGAGCATCTGAGATGTCAGGGGGGCAGCACTCTGCTGGGATAGATATTTTCCCTTTTGGTGGGGAGGGGTGGGAGACGTTTGCACTGAACCTGTCAGCTAGGATGTTGGCAATGTCTGTGGGTTTGGTGTATTTTTTGTCATTTTGGACTAATTCTGAGCATATCTGCGAATTCCCACCCAGGTTCCTAACATAACTAAAGAAAGCATTGTGATTATCCTTAGTGTCCTGTGCAATTTTTCTCTCAAAGCTGGCCTTGGAGGATTTTATGAGGGATCGTAATTTTTTGCTAGTACTGCTCAGAGATGCCTTCCCTATTAGGGATTTTGCTCTATCATGTAGTAGCTTCCTCCTTCTGTTGTACAGTTTATTTATGGCAGGGGTCCACCAGACTGGACGCCTGCCTTTGGATGATTGGGTCTTTGTTTTGTTTGGGATAGCATGATCCATGCATTCCTGGAGATGTCCGTAGAATGCATTTATATAGGATTCTGCAGTTTGGGCTGGCCCTGGGGCCTTGAAGGATTCCACTTCAGTTTTGAGAAGTGAGAAGTTTGCTTTTGAGATGTTTTTCACTGTGGTTTTCTGGGCTGGGGATGGGGTCGGGATGTGGACATCCAGTGAGATTAATTTATGGTCTGATCTTACCAATGAGGGATATACTTCTGGTGTGGAGCATAGAGTCCCCATGTTGGTAATGATCAGGTCTAGTATATTGTCCCCTCTTGTGGGAGTGGTGACTAGTTGTTCCATAGCATTTGAGTTTATAATTTCCAGGAACCTTTGGGCTAAGGTGCTGGGGCTTGAGTAGTGCTCCCAGTCAATGTTTGGGTAGTTGAAGTCGTCCACTATAATGGTGTTCAGAGAGATCTTCATGTTCACCAATGTTTTCAGGAAAGCCGAGTGGTATTCCTGACTTTGAGAGGGTGGTTTGTAGGATGCTATAAACTGAAAAGCAGTCTTGTCCACTGTTAGTTACACATGGATGGTCTCCAATACTTCGTGCAATGCTACTAACCTGGAGGTGTGGATATCCTTGATAAATATGGAAACTCCCCCTCCTTTTGTGGTTCGGTCCGGGTTTTGGGGCCGAAAAGCATGATATGAGGTATAGCCTGGTAGTGCTGGGGTGCTCTCTGGAGCCTTGAACCAGGTTTCTGTCACTGCATAGATATCGATGTTCTCCATACTGAAGAGAGCTTTGAGTGCATGCATCTTGAGGTTAAGACTTCTGGCGTTTAGCAGCATGCGTTTAGAATGCATTTATAAAGGATTCTGTGGTCTGGGCCGTATTTTCCACAGGCCCAGGGGCTTTGAAGGATTCCACCTCAGTTTTGAGGAGTGTGAAATTTGCTTTAGAGAAGTTTTTCACTGTGGTTTTCTGGGTAGGGGGTGGGGTCGGAATGTGAATATCCAGTGAGATCAGTTTATGGTCTGATCTTACCAGTGAGGGATACACTTCTGGTCTGGAGCATAGAGTCCCCATGTTGGTGATGATCAGGTCCAGTATGTTTTCCCCTCTTGTGGGAGTGGTAACAAGTTGTTCCATAGCATTTGAGTTTATGAATTCTAGGAACCTTTGGGCTAGGGTGTTGGAGCTAGAGTAATGCTCCCAGTCTATGTTTGGGTAGTTGAAATCGCCCAATATAATGGTGTTTGGAGAGACCTTCATATTTTCCAGTGTTCTCAGGAAGGCCGAGCAGGGTTCCTGGGTTTGGGAGGGTGGTCTGTAGCTGGCTAAAAACTGGAAGGCAGTTTTACCCACTGTTAGTTGCACATGGATAGTCTCTGATGCTTCCTGCTTTGCCACCAACCTGGAGGTGTGGGTATCTTTGATGAATATCGATACTCCCCCTCCTTTTGTGGTTCGGTCCAAGTTTTGGGGCCGAAAAGCATGGTATGAGGTATAACCTGGTAGTGCTGGCGTGCTCTCGGGAGCCCTGAACCAGGTTTCTGTTACTGCACAGATATCGATGTTCTCCATGCTAAGGAGAGTTTTGAATGTGTGCATCTTGAGGTTTAGACTTCTGGCATTGAGTAGCATTAATCTTAGTTTCTTATCCCTTGTGATACCTATGTAGGTGGGTTTGTCTTTTGAGCCTTGACTAAAAAAGGCACTATGGGGATAGCAAGAGCATTTGCCAATATCTGAAAGCCCAGGGGTGACAAGTGCAAGCTGTCCCTAGCGAAGCATCGTGGCTTGTCGAGCATATCATCCCAGGCTGACAGGCATTGGATCCCCTTTGAATGACACCAGTACTTAAGCCAGTTGTTGAAATTGATCATCTTGTCTTCATATTGTGGCATAATTCTTGGAGAGGGTAAGATGCTACTCAAGATCAGGGTCATACCGGCCTGGGCTACATGCTCAGAGAGCTCCTCTATGTCTCTTTTCATGTAGTCCAGGGAGGTACATCACAGGTCATTCACACCAGCATGGACAATGACTGAGTCATATTTGTACTTGCCTTGGAGTGACCTGAGTGCTTGTGTTATGTGACGGATCCTAGCACCTGACAGGCTGCTCACCGTGACCTTCTCCTTGTTCAGCCTGGTGAGCCAGACGTCAGTGTGCCTGATGATAGAGTCACCTATTGCAAGTGTATCAGGTGTGTTGTTTAGCCTTAAGGGCTGTGACTGTTCGGCACACTGGCTTTGTGAGATATGTGTTGCACATGTTTTGTTTTGGGGTAGCGGTTGCTTGGGTGTCTGCTTTGGAGGTCTCTGCTGCTTAGGCAGATCTTTATTTAGAGCCTTCGAGTATGTTTTTGTGTGATTATGTGTTTGGTTTGCTGTCGTGGTAGGTCTATGTGAGACTGGAATTGTAGTGAGTGTGGTTTCCTTCTCCTCCTGACTGGTTATGCCAGTACTGAGTTGAGAGAGCTTAGCCTCCAGTTTGGTTATATGGTTGCATCTCTCACATGTGTTGGAATTTGTTGGGAGGAGGAGGAGAGGGTTGTCTGTGTACATGAGGCAGTTGTAACATTGCCTCAAGATTCCCAGATTCACCAGCTGGACCAGAGAGGAGATTGACAACTGACCTTTGGACATGCTAGAATAATATTGGGAATTCCTTTATAATTGAAAACAAGGACCAATGGGGAGTGAGGGTGTAGTGCTTTTAACTTTTAGTGCTGACTTATATAATTGCTTTAGTGAGCAAGTGCCAGGTAACTTAAGTGCAATGTGTTACAGGTAACTTAAATGCAAAAACGACAAACAGTAACTTTCTTTCAAGTGAAACAAGGAAATAAGTACAGTAAGCAATGCAGATATCACTAGGGATCCACAGAAGCGCTGAGAAGCCGCGTTTTATATATTTATATTCCACCAAATATTGCCATTATGGAGCTTACTAAATTTTTGCAAGAAATGTATTGTTATCCCCTTTGGGAAAAAACATGTATCCATGAATTACCATATAGGTGGCAGTACACTAAACACAGAAAGTGTGATAAGAGACTTAGGGACACAGGTGGACAGTGGTCTCACCTTCGATAACCACATCGCCACAACAGTCAGGAAATCCTTCTATGTGGCACACCTCATCACGAAGGGCTTTTCATCCTGAAAAAAGGAGGTCATTGTCCCACTGTACTCATCCCTCATTAGACCTATTATAGAATACAACGCCCCATTTGGTATGTACCTCTCAAGATATCTGCAACAAGTGGAAAGGCCTCAGAAATACCTCACTAAAAGAATCACAGGCCTAAAGCAGATGCCCTACGCTGACCGCCTTAAAAAACTCCAGCTATACTCTGTCGCATATCGTCTACTCAGAGGCGATCTCTGCTTAACATACAAGGCCATGTCAAACCCAGAGCTGTTGGACATGCTACACTTAAAGAAATCCCAATCCCTCAGAGCTACACGCTCCAGGGATCTAAACCTTGTCATCACAATAAACAAAACATGCTGGAGGGATAGGTTCCTGACCCAGAGACTCCCCAGACTCTGGAATAGATTGCCCATACATGTCAAGCAGAGTGCCTCTTTGGACCTCTTCAAGAGGAACCTTGACGTTTGGATGGGAGAAAGGAAATTCACCCCAGGGATCACGTCAGTCGCCCTGCTAGACAGGGGTCCAGGAAAGTAAATAATGTGGGAAGAAATAGCCAGGGAATTGTTATGGCTAGGCTTGTATAGGCCCTAGGGCTGATAGCCTAGTACCAACCTATGAACCTATGAACAATCAGCTTTCAGCAGGGAGTATTACTTATAGGTGGGGATTGGAATTTGACTTGCAGCACTGAATTTGTAAATGGGGACTTGGAAGGGAAAACATAACAAAAGATTTCTGAAGAAATTTATGAAAATATTTGGTATGGAATATATGAGTTCAGCAGAAGGAACTTGGATAGAATTTGCATATTATTTCCCAAGGTACAATAACTGGCCAAGACTAGACAGAAATTATATTTCACAGGAACATGTGCATTTAATCAAAAACTTCAATACATATCCAATAACAATTTCAGATCATGCATCAATAAAAACTAAGATAAAAATGCAGGGTTGTGAAGTAAAAATGAGACACCAGCACTTTCCCACTTACCCATTAAAAAAGAGAAATTTAAGGAATGGATGGTGGAAATTATTCAAGAGTTATTAGGGAAGACAGAAATTTCTTCAGAAGTTATAGCAAGTGAATGGGACAAAATTAAAATGGAGTTTAAAAGAATGAGTAGAAATAAAGGAAAAAAGATATAGTTAAGAAGTAATACGAACTATTTAGAGAGGCTGACAACGGTGAAAGTATTGCAGAATAAAGGGAATCTCACAGAAAAAGAGGGATACAATTGCAGAGTACTAATAAGAAAATAAGGGAGTATCTAGATAATATGCATGAGTTTAGGAAGAGTGCTGTTAAGCAACTGTTTCTGATAACTCCATAGCACAAAAACTTTTAGTACAACAACTTAGACAAGAGAAAGTAGAAAGGGTTGTCACCAAACCTAGGGACCCTAAAACAAGAAAAATAAGCAGAAATCCTATAGAGGTATTGGAGTTATTTTGGAAATTTTATTAAAATTTGTATAAAGCAGAGAAATAAAATCAAGAAAGAGCACAAATGGAAATATTCATGGAAGAGATGAGTATGCCAAGTTTAGAGGTACGTGAGGCTCAACAATTAGCAAAGATAGGAGATGAGATAAAATGATGTTGTATAATCAATCTTCAGGAAAGTCTCCAGGAACAGATGGTATTTATGCAGAAGTTTAGAAGTTAGGAGGGAAGAAAGTGACAAAGATATTTAAGGTTTTGTTTAACAGTATTTCAAAAGGAGGGGAAGCAACAACATCTTGGAAGAAAGGTGTAGTTGCTATAATACTTAAAGACAGTAAAGACCGCTCAGACCTAGCTTAATAAAGTTTAAAATTTAAATAAGTCATATAGACTTATTTAAATTTTAAACCATGATTACAAAGTGTTTCTGTCTGTGCTAACTAAAAGAATGGCAAAGGTGTTAATAAACTTAATAGATATAGATCAGTGTGGTTTTGTGTGTGTGTTGGGGGGGGTGCAAACAATTGACAACTTTAATAGAACAATGATGATCCAGATGGAAGCAGCAAGTAAGAAAATACAGCTGTTGTTGGTGGGTCATGATGCAGAGAAAGCATTCAACAGGGTAAGCTTGGATTTTATGAGTAGGGCAATGGAAGCATTTGCATCCCATGATACAATAAGTGGTTTGTTAGGAACATATATATGAGGGAATCAGAGGTAAGAATAAAAGGGAAATGGCTCCTTTCTGATAAATTGTGTCTGAACAGTGGAACGAGGCAGAGGTTCCCCTTCATTATTAGCTTTATATTTAGAGCCATTGACAAAGAAAAAAAAGAGATGAAGAAATTTAAGGATATAATTGGCATGGTAATCAAGAAAAGTTAGGTTTATTTGCAGATGATATTATTTTGTACCAGAAAAGTCAAGAAAATGACATTTCATTGTTGTTGAACATTTTGATACAGTTTCAAGTCTTTTTGGAATATAAAATTAATGAAGGTAAAACAAAGGCTATAGTAATAAATTATGTACACACACACATGAATTAGTTCAGCACTACCCATTATTAGACAAAACACATTTAAGAAAAAGATGGAATAAAGGATCTTGAAAGATGCAACTAAGTAAAATGGAAAGGAGCAGCAAGGGTGACACGGGAGTACTTGCAGCATTATATTATCTAAGAGCAATATGTTTGGTATGTTTGCCTGCACACCAGTAGAGGTCTATGAAGATATTAGACAGAAGCACCTGTTATGTATAAGCATTATGTTATAACGAGTTCTGTCAGTAAGAGATGAAAAGGACTAGAATGTTTAAGATACACATAACTATATAATCATCATGAATGTGCATATGATGAAACAGATGGGAAAAAAGAAGGTATGGTGTAGAAAATTAAAGGTGTCATACCTCGTTGGGTAAAATGTACCCATTTCTGTGCAGTTATAGGAAAGACCAATGAAATATAACTTGTTATACAATTACAGATATGAGCTTCATGACTCAATACTGTATATATAAAAGGGGATGCCCTAGTAAAGGCATATATGCTAGCTATAATACTGCTTACCAACTTTCAATTAAGTTTTAATGGATGTTTTAATGGAAGTAGCAGTTTCATTTGTTTTTTATCATGTGATAATTTTACTTAAATTTTTAAGCACATTTTTTGTGTTTGGAGAACAGTTCTGATGAAGTTCCACTTATGATACAGGAACAAAACTGCTCAACTGTTTTTATGGATTTATCTACAAGTAATTAAAGAGTTTTTTTTATTTATTGCTGGTTGTCTAGCTGTCCATTCCACAGCAGTTTTTCAAGTTTTGGGTTTGTTTCCCATTACTGTGTAGATTCAAGTTTGTGATGTATAATACTGTGTATATTAATAGCACTGAAATAAGCATAAGTTATCAAGATAAATGTCAATGGTAGTTGTTGAAAATAATTCGTTAACTGAAGAATGAAAAGGGATCATTTGTAAAAGGTATGGTTTATATAAAGTGTCTTCTATATATATATATATATATATATATATATATATATATATATATATATATATATATATATATATTCCAAGGAAGTCATTGTTCCACTATATTCGGCATTCATCAAACCTGTTATTGAGTACAATGCCTCCTTTGGAATGTACCTAACCAGGCATATCCAACAACTGGAATGTCCACAGAGGTTCCTCACTAAAAGAATACAGGACGTAAGTAAAATGTCCTATGCAGACCGCTTCAAGGTCCTATCCCTGTATTCTGTCTCATACAGACTTTTGAGGGGAGATTTATGCCTGGCATACAGAACGTTGTCAGACCCCAGTTTTATGGTCATTCTGCATATCCACAAAACAAACACCACCAGAATTACCCATTCTAAAGACTTAAACCTTGCCTGTGATATAAATAGGCCCTGCTGGAGAGCTAGGTATGTAGCCCGGAGACTAACACGTCTATGGAACAGGCTCCCCATCCATTTGAAGCAGAGTTCTTCCCTAATCCAATTCAATTGCAACTTGAACAATTGGATGGGAAACTGGAAATTCATCCCTGGTTTGGCACCTATGTCTCTAATGGAGACAGGTAACCTGTAAATGGTTCATCTCCCAAACCCCTGCTTAGACTTATCAAGGGTATCAGAACTTGTCAGAGATTTGGGATGCATGGCCAGGCTTAAAAAGGCCCTTGTGGTTGTTAGTCTATTAAACACCTATGAACCTATAAATGTTTTCTCTCGGTTTAATTTCTCCAAATTTTGGATTTCTAACACCATGACGGGAATGGACCCCATTCCTAAGTCAAAGTATGATTAAAGTTTGTGAAATTATTACTATTTCAGTCTTTAATGTCAGCTAGAAGTGCTCTTCGCAGCACCCACCATTTGTCCAAAATTTACTCCTTCTGCAATTCATATTAGTTACATGTATCGGTAGTATAGCTTAATTAGACTATAAATTATTTTTTATAAGACCCATTGTTTCTACCACTACTGGAAAAGGCTGCATATCCTTCTTTACATACATACAAATGTTTCAAGCACGGGCATTAAAGCCCTTCTAGCATGCCAATATGCCAAAACACTTGTTCCCATAATAAATGTCCAAGCTGTTCTTGAAAATATCTAAACTAGTACTTGCTTTAATGTAATTTGGTAGTCTTTTCCAAGCATCAGCTACTCTGTCAGAGAACCAATTAATACACTTCTCATTCCTACAGAATCTTCTACATAGGTTATCTGACGATTCTCTAGTACTTTTTGATAACCCCAAACATTCCCAGAGGTAGTTGTCCCTAAATGCCTTATATACCTGAATAAAATCTCCTCTTAAATATCTGTAAGAGACACTGTACAAGTTCAGATATTTTAGTCTTTCATAATAACTTAGATTTTCACATCCATGGATGCCCTTAGTATATTTCCACTGTACTCTTTCCAGTTTATTCATGCTTGTTTTCCTATAGGGTTTCCATATTGTTATTCCATACTCAAGTTTGGGTCTAATGTAACTAACAAACAATGACTTCATTATGTTTGATTTCATAGACTTTATAAATCTTTTTATACAACCTATAGTTCCATAACTGTCATTAGCCAATTGGTTGATATGATTAGAAAAACTCATAGCTGAATCTACTCATATACCCAGGTCCTTAAATGAGTCTACAGTTTCAATCACTGTGTGCTGTATTAAATATTCTCCTTTCAGTTTATGTCTCCCAAATCTCATATGCTTAGTTTTTGATGTATTTATCAACATATTATTCTCCTGTGCCCAAATGGTCAATTCAATCAAATTATTTTGCAGACATGGCTTATCTGTAACACTTGTAATCAGTTTACCCAATTTCAGGTCATCGGCATATAGACTGTAGAACACCTCAGATGAAAAAGTAAGGTCTGAAAGATACAATCTAAATAAGTAAGGGCCTAGTACAGAGCCTGTGGGACACCTTGACTGTAACCAAGGATTTCACCTGTCCAGTTGGTGTGCGATACTTGCCATGTCCTATTTGTAAGCCATGCAGCTATCCATCTTATCAACAGTACATCAATACCCAGTTGTACTACTTCATTGATCAGTGTTTTGTGCATGACCATGTCAAATGCTGAAGTTAAATCTATATAAATCACATCACAGCACAATTTTTCATTCATAGCTGTTATTAAATTGTTATAGAACATCATGTTACAGGTGGTACTAGATCTATTTTCAACATATGCATGCTGATATATGGTTTCAAGTCACAACCTATCTAGTTCTGACAATAACTTATCCAGTATTACCTTCACCATTATTTTTCCACAACATGAAAGTAGACTTAAGGGTATATATGATTTTGGGTTTGTCCTACTCCCCTTTCCCTTAAAGACAGGTTTAATAAGTGCATGTCTCCAATCTTGAGGAATCTCCCCATATTTATACGACCTAGTGAATAATAGATGTAATGGCAGTGTAAGTTCTTGCTTAAGTGTTCTCAAATCATTGTTACTTATTCCGTCTCCTCCCTGCGCTTTGTTTGGATCCAGTTTGCACAGTTCTTTTTCAGTATAATCTAATTTGATTCCAGTTTCTGGAGTTACCTGGATGTCACTAGGACAATTTACCACCCCTTTTGTGGAGCCAAACTGTTTTGCATAAGATTTTGTAAATATATCTATAATCTGTTTTGTCTGAGAATAAATTTTAGAATCTGCACACAGTTTATCAGTTTGTGTATCTTTACTCCTTCTACATCTTATGTATCTATAAAAAGGTTTCCTATTATACTCAATATCTTTATATACATTTTCTTCAAATGTTTCTTAATCTTGTCTCATATATGCTTAATCTGTTTGTCCAGCTCATTTATTTCAGTTTTCAAAGTTGTAGTTTGACCTCTCTTCCATTTCTTTTTTTTTTTTGTCTCTCACCTTAATCAGGTATCTTGTTCTTAGGGAAATATACCCCCCTGATGTTACGTGCCTAGATCCTGATGTTAAACATTTTTTTGACTTTTTGCACTCAAACAATTTCTCTTTCAAAACTTTCCACATTCCATCTGCAATTTTTCCACTGAACACCTCACTTCAGTTAGTTTTATATAGCAACTTTTTTGCTTCCCTATAATCTGTAATTAACCTTCTGTGCATTGGCTTAGATTTCAGTTTGGCAGAATTATCTAGCAACAAATTAACCTTTATGACCCCATGTGATCACTGCACATCAATGGTGGTAAAACTTGACTTGAAGTTACAGTAATTTCTTTAGGAACACAAACAATATCTAGTATATTCCATCCCCTGGTAGGTTTTTTTACAATCTGAAGCATTTGTTGTTCCTGAATATACTCTGTGAATAATTTCTTTATTGACGTTGTTGAATCAATATTATTCCAGTCTGTTTCTGGTAAATTTAAGTCCCCAGCTAATATTATTCTTCCCTCCTGTGTTTCATGTAAGAAATGTATGAATTCCTCTAGGACATCTGCACTTGACTTTGGTGGTCTGTACACTCCAACAATTGTTACATGTTCCAGGGTTGTCTTTATTGTCACAGTTACTCAGTCTATAGTATTGGTATTATCATTGAACATGTAATAATCACAAGTCTCATAGCTATCTTTAATGCCTATCATAACACCTCCACTGATTTTTTGTTAGAATGTCTGTTACATTAAAAATATTTATACCCTGACAGAACTGGTTTCCAGTCATTGTTCTTGAACCATGTTTCACAAACTATAACAACATCAATCCTGTGGGAACATAACAAATTTTCCAAAAAATATTTTCATTCACAGTGACCTGACTATCCTTTGTATAGGTGATTTGTAAAAAGTATGTCCTAACACCGGTACAAGCTATACTATCTAGGAGGGCTGTCAGTTCCCGACTAACAGTCAGAGAATCTTTGTTGGTGACATCAACAGATCCATACTTCCTTACATTAAGGCGTTCCAAGGCTTGTTTCACATCTTCTATTTTTGCTCCTGGTAAGCATAGTACTACTCGATGTTCATTATCATCTCTGCAAATATATGTATCAGTTCCTCTAATAACTGAATCTCCAATTACAAGAATATCTTTGCTGACCATCTCTGAAGAATCTTCAGCTTTTAATACAGTCATTTCAGCTCTATCAGTTGTTACGAAGGATAGATCTTCATCACTATTAGTCTTATTAATTCCACTGTTTTCATTGTATATTTAATTCTCATCTATCTGGCACTGTAAATCCACAGCTTGAGCCATGTAGTCAACATCTGTCTTTCGCTTCTTTTTTCTTACAGTAATGTTCTTCAATCCTTCCATGTTCAGTTTTGATTTCTTCCTTTTCACCTGCCCCTTGCCTCTTTTTTCTACCTTTTCCATTGGAAAAGTGATGCCTTTTTTTGCAGACTGAGGTTTTCCACAATTCCATAGTTCCCAGGGGCCTCATCATCTTTCATAGGAGTTAAATGTTCTCTGCAGAAAATAGATGCATCATTTCCTAAATGTGTTCTATTTGTTCTATGCCTAAATGTGTTCTGTTTGTTCATAGGTTCATAGGTTCATACTAGGCTATCTGCCCTGGGACATTTATAAGCCTAGCCCGATTGTGTTTGGCTTATGCCACCCCTTGATTTGAGTATACTGTGCCCTTTTTAAACTTTAGTTTACTGTGCCTCTGTCTAATAGTGACACGGAAGTAATCCCCGGGACAAACCTATGATCCCCCATCCACTCATCAAGATTCTTCTTGAAGAGAGTCAGTGAGGTGCTCTGTCTAACATGAATTGGAATTCTATTCCAGAGCGAAGGGAGCCTCTGGGTTATGAATGTCCCTCCAGCATGTTCTATTTATTTCTGTGCTGAGGTTCAAATCCCTCGAGCGCGTGGCTCTAAGGGATTTAGATTTACTGAGGTGGAGTATGTCCATTAATTCTGGGTTGGACATAGCTTTATATGTCAGGCATAGATCGCCTCGAAGTAGGTGGTATGCAACTGAGTAGAGCTGGAGTTTTTTTAACCAAGCAGCATATGGCATCTGTTTAAGTCCCTTGATCCTCCTGGTGAGGTACTTTTGGGGTCTTTCTAATTGCTGCAGGTGTCGGGTAAGGTACATCCCAAAGGGGGCATTGTATTCTATGATGGGCCTGATGAGGGATGAATAAAGGGGCACGATTACCTCTCTTGATCTAGATGTGAATCCTTTCATGATGAGGTGGGCTATGTAAAAGGTCTTTCTAACCACTTTGGCAATGTGGTTGTCAAATGAGAGATTGCTATCAACTTGGGTCCCCAGATCCCTAATTACTTTCTCTGTACTTAATGGGTTACCACCTATGTGGTAATTTGTGGGCACATTGTTTTTGGCAAAGGGTATGACTATACACTTTTTGGCATTTAGCTTTAGACTATGGCTATGGCACCAGTTATCCGTCTCTGCGAGAACTTTTTGAAGGATGTTTGTGTCAGCTGGAGAGTCGATTATGGCGCCCAGTTTGCAGTCATCTGCGAACTTGGTGAGACATAGTCCTCCCACGTTGGCCTGTACCTCAGAAAAGTAAATACCGAACAAGAGAGGTCCCAGGACAGAACCTTGTGGGACTCCACTTGTGACCAGTTTCGAGTCTGACATGGCTCCAGCAACTCTGACTCTGTGGGTTCTGTCTTTGAGCCAGTTTGTGACCTAGGGGTTTATATTTAGGCTGGATAGCTTATCTATGATGCTCGAGTGGGGTATTGTGTCAAATGCCTTTGCAAGGTCCAGATAGGCTGTGTGGACTACCTTCCCTTCATCTATGGCCTTGGTGACTGTTTCGAAGAAGTCGACCAGGTTCAAAAGGTAGGATCTGCCCTTGACGAAGCCAAATTGGGTAGGATCTAGTGTCTGTAGGTCCCCAACGTCTTTGTTTATGAGTTCCATGATGATCCTCTCCATAGCCTTACATACTAGGCTAGTCAGGCTTATGGGGCGATAGTTTCCAGGGTCCGCAGAGGGGCCACCTTTGTGGAGTGGGACCACTGTTGCTGCATGCCATTCTTTGGGCACATATCCTGTAGTGAGGCTGAGGTTGTATAGCAGTTTTACTTGAAGGATTAGTTCTTCTTGGAGGTCATGTAGGACGCAACCCGGGACGCCATCTGGTCCCATGGAAGCAGTGTTTTTTGCTTTGGAGAGGGCGGCCTTCACCTGAGCATCAGAGATGTTTGGGTGGCTGCACTCTGCCGGGATAGATACTTGCTCTTTTGAGGGGAGGGGGTGGAGAAGTTTGCACTGAACCTGTCTGCCAGGATATTGGTGATGTCTGTGGGTTCAGTGTATTTTTTGTCATTTAGAATCAACTCAGAACAAGTCTGGGAGTTGCATCCCAGGTTCCTAACATAACTGAAAAAAGCCTTATGATTGTCTTTAGTGTCCTGTGCAATTTTTCTCTCGAAGCTGGCCTTGGAGGATTTTATGAGGGATCATAATTTTTTGCTAGTACTGATCAGATATGCCTTCCCTTTTAGGGATTCTGCTCTATCATGTAGTAGCTTCCTCCTTCTGTTGTACAGTTTATTTATGGCTGGGGTCTACCAGACTGGACGCCTGCCTTTGGATGATTGGGTCTTGATTTTGTTTGGGATAGCAAGATCCATGCATTCCTGGAGATGTCCGTAGAATGCGTTTATATAGGATTCTGCAGTTTTGGGCTGTAGTTTCCACTGGCCCTGGGGCCTTGAAGGATTCCACTTCGGTTTTGAGAAGTGTGAAGTTCGCTTTTGAGAAGTTTTTCACTGTGGTTTTCTGGGCTGGGGTGGGGTCGGGATGTGGATATCCAGTGAAATTAATTTATGGTCTGATCTTACCAATGAGGGATATACTTCTGGTATGGAGCATAGAGTCCCCATGTTGGTAATGATCAGGTCTAGTATGTTTTCCCCACTTGTGGGAGTGGTGACTAGTTGTTCCATAGCATTTGAGTTTATAAATTCCAGGAATCTTTGGGCTAAGGTGCTGGGGCTTGAGTAATGCTCCCAGTCTATGTTTGGGTAGTTGAAGTCGCCCGATATAATGGTGTTCGGAGAGATCTTCATGTTCTCCAATGTTTTCAGGAAAGCCGAGTGGGATTCCTGACTTTGAGAGGGTGGTCTGTAGGATGCTATAAACTGAAAAGCAGTCTTGCCCAATGTCAGTTGCACATGGATGGTCTCCGATACATCCTGCAATGCCACTAACCTGGAGGTGTGGATATCCTTGATAAATATGGAAACTCCCCCTTCTTTTGTGGTTCGGTCCGAGTTTTGGGGCCAAAAAGCATGATATGAGGTATAACCTGGTAGTGCTGGGGTGCTCTCTGGAGCCTTGAACCAGGTTTCTGTCGCTGCACAGATATCGATGTTCTCCATACTGAGGAGAGCTTCGCGTGCATGCATCTTGAGGTTAAGACTTCTGGCGTTTAGCAGCATTACCCTTAGTTTCTTGTTCCTTGTGCTGTCTATGGAGGTGGGTTTGACTTTTGAGCCTTGCCTAAAAAAGGCAGTATGGGGGTGGCAAGAGCCTTTGTCAATATCCGAAAGCCCAGGGGTGACAGGTGCAAGCCGTCCCTAGCGAAGCAATGTGGCTTGTCGAGCATGTCATCCCAGGCTGACAGACACTGGATCCCCTTTGAATGACACCAAAATTTTAGCCAATTGTTAAAATCGATCATTTTGTCTTTATACTGCGGCATCATTCTAGGCGTGGGTAAGATGCTGCTCAAGGTCAGGGTCATACCGGCCTGGGCTACATGATCAGAGAGCTCCTCTATGTCTCTTTTCATGTAGTCGAGGGAGGTACATCTCAGGTCATTCACGCCAGCATGTACAATGACTGAGTCATATTTGTATTTGCTTTGGAGTGACCTGAGTGCTTGCGTTATGTTGCGGATCCTAGCGCCCGACAGGCAGCTCACTGTGACCTTCTCTTTATTCAGCCTGTTCTACGCCTAACATTATTTAGTTCATCAGTCCAGTCATTAATATATTAAACAACAGTTCTCCAAGCCATGCCAATTGCACACGTGCAATCATCATCATTAAGTCGAGATTTGCTTCTAACAATGGTAAGCAAATCATCCAACTTTTGACACGAGGAACAAAGATCACCAGTGTTATCAGCTGTGACCTTTAAATATGCATAGCATTTATTACACTGTACAAGATACTTGTGCATTAGCAAATCGTTAATTGCATACTCATTTAAGGAATCCTTATTCAGCTTTAATTGAATAAAATATTGCAAAGGAAAAAAATACACAAAGTAGCAAAGAATTCAAAGAAAATTAAATCAAGTTCTATGACAAAAATTATACCAGCAATATACAACTAAATAATAAAATACAATAAAGTTGTTCTGACCATACAAGTTCTACCAGCCAGACAGAAGTTGTAATTTCTTTACGTCGCACGTGAAGTGCAGTAGCTTCTGCTCACTATAACTCGTAGTTGCACCTCCTTTTAACAGTAAAAATAAATAAAACTTCTCTTACCAGTCAACTCTACAACAAATCACAAACCAAGACAGGATTGTTTTAATATGCTCAGAAGTTTCCTTTCTGCAGTCTATGTAAATTTATAGCTGTCTAAGCCCCTTGTGGTGGCTAGAGCTTGCCTGTCCAAAACCTATCTCTTTCTCACAACCAAAACATAAACTAAAGGTAAAACAACTAAATATAAATCAAAGTAAAGCTTGTTAATAAGCAGTTTCTTCCTACCTACAAACAGTTAAAAATAGTGATAACAAATGCAATATAAATTCAAATAAAACTTCTCTTACAAGTTAACTCCACAACAAATCACAAACCAAGACAGGATTGTTTTGATATGCTCTTTCGCAGTACCCTCAATGTCCTTCAAGAATGCAACTGCAGTCATAACATATGGGTTGTCCTGCCTCAGGCAGCCCTCGGTCGGCCGAATTCCAAAGTCTGGGTCCGGCGTCGGCTGGTGTCGCCTCCTCTCCGACGTCACAACGGCTGGAGTATAAAGGCATCGGCCGACGCCATCTTCTTCAGTCTTTCTTGCCGGGCGGTCCCCGAAGCAGAAGCAGTTCGCAAGTGCCGGTCGGTCAGCTCCTGTGTTTTCAGTACCAAAGTCATCTAAAAGCTAAGTACCCCATTGGGGAACATTTTTTCTTGCCTCAGCCGATGTCAGAACAAATTGAGAAAGTTAATAATTGTTTGTCTTGTGGTAAACAAATACCTCATAAGGATTTCTATTCCCACTGTCTTCCTTGCCTGGGCCCAGACCACGACGTCTCGGCCTGCGCTGCCTGTGCTTGCTTTAATAAGCGCACTCTCAGGCGCCGGGCAGAATTTGCTGAAGACTTTTTTAGCGAATCCTTTGCGTATATCATGCAGTCGGATCTACCGACAGCCCAATCTTCCAAAAAACGGAAGGACCGGGACCGGCATCCTTGGCCCACGTCCTCTACCGATACTACTCCTAGACCATCTGCTAGTGCTTCGGTCCCTGCAGAAGCGGTTATTCAACCGCTCCAGGCCGACGACACATCGTTATCTCGTCCTTCGGTCCCAGAGACCTCTCCGGTGCCGGTTGTTGATTTTCCTCCGGAAACCGAAGTTCACGATTTACCCGACACCATTCCGGTGGACAAGGTCACTCCTGCACGTGGGGCTGCTAGGCCTCCTGTATCTATGTCCATCAAGGCCTTAAGGCTGCCAGCCAGGCCAAGGCCCATCCTAAAACTGCTGTCCACGCCCCCTCCTCTGATAAACAGATAATGTCTCTTGCTGCAGACCTTATTTCTCTTATCAGGGGGTCTCAGCCTCACCCAGACAGAGGTTCTCAGCCTCCTGCAGAGAAAAGGCCTAGAACTGAGCACACTGAAAATCTTTCTTCCGATGAGGCCTCTGGGGATTCTGAGCATTCAGATATTCAAGAAGAATCCTTCCAGGCCTATGAGGACTCTGATGCTGAGGAATCTATTCCCTCTGCCTCTCCTCCAGAGGATTTCTCGTTTGGTGAAGTCCTGCATTCAATGAGGGAGCATTTCCAATGGCAGGGTCAGGAATTCTCTGACTCCAGGAAAAGGCTACGTACCTTCCTAAAGCTTCCCCAGCACAGACCTTTAGCTATTCCTCCTGTGATGGATGTTTTGGATGATGTTTTCTCTGACTCCAGTGCTAACCCTGATTCTCTCCCCCCTGCTCCTGTCAAGCCGGACCGATATTACAGAGTCCCTGACACTCACAAACATCTCTTTAAGGCCCACTCCGTGGATTTAGGAACTATTTCACAGGGTCCCAAGGGAGTGGCTACCTCCACTGCCAAGAATCCTTTGCCAGCGGATAGGGAAGCTAGGTCTATGGAGAGATGGGGTAAAAAAGTTTATACCTCTACCACCCTAGCCATGAGGTCACTTAATTGCCTTTTTCATATGTTTCAGTACCAGGATTTTTTACTGGATGATTTACAGAAAAAGTTAGCCTCTCCTGAGCCTATTGATAGAAAGGCATTGCAGGATCACATACATAACACTCAGCAGGTTAACAATCATTTTCTTCAGTGTGGTTATGATGCATTGGAGGCTTCATATAGGGCAGCCATGACTGGGGATGTGATACGTAGACATGCTTGGTTAAAAGATCAGCCACTACCAGACCATGTCAAAGTAAAGTTACTTGATGCACCTCTGGAGAAACAGAAGCTTTTTGGTGCTAATGCACAAGATGTGTTGAAGTCCATTGAGGAAAAAGCTAAGTCAGTACAGACAGTCAAGGATTTCCTCCAGGTTCAGCCACCCAGATTCAGTAGAAACTGGCCTTCAAAGAATTGGTCCTTCCCAGACTTGGACAAGTTTCAAAGGGGAAAGAACAGGCGTGGCCGAGGCCAATACCGAGGCTCCTACAGGGGCCACAAATGGCAACCTACAAATCAAAGAGGTGCTGCAGCCAGTCCAGCTGCACCACAAGGACAATCACAATGACTTGACTTTCATACCGCCTACAAGGGCTCAGACAGAAGCACCCTTGGGCGGAAAATTATCCTTATTCTCAAAAAACTGGCATATCTTATCCAAAGACAACTGGATTCTGGATTTAATAGACAAGGGTTACAGATTCCACTTCCATACTTTACCTACAAGACAAGGCATGCCAAACCTGCCACTCCATCAAAGGGCAGAGGCACTCATTCAAATTTCAAAGCTATTAAGTATAAAAGCAATAGAAAAGGTACCTCCTCAGGAACAAGGCCAGGGATTTTATTCAAGACTGTTCCTTGTTCCAAGAAAGGAAAACAAATGGAGGCCTATACTGGACTTGTCTACTCTAAATACCTTTCTCATTGTGCCAAAGTTCAAAATGCTGACGTTACAGCAACTCCTTCCCATGCTGGGCAAGGGGTCTTGGCTGGTCACTCTGGACCTCAAGGAGGCATACCTGCATATCCCAATCAGACAAAGCTGCAGAAGATACCTCAGATTTCTTTCAGGGACAGAGCATTATCAATTCTCAGCATTGCCGTTTGGCTTATCTACTGCGCCCAGAGTTCACGAAATGCCTGGCATCAGTAGTGGCACACTGCAGACTCCAGGGAATTCAAATATACCCCTACCTGGACGACTGCCTCATACAAGCAGACAACAAACAAACTTTAACAAAAAACTTGGACTATGTCATGCAAATACTACAGGCCTTGGGATACACAGTCAACATTCAGAAATCAAGACTACGGCCATCCCAACAGATTATCTTCCTAGGGGCCAAACTGGACATGCAAACACAAATGGCCTACCTCACAGAGGAAAAACAACAGCAGTTACCAGAGTACTTCAAAGGCCTAGCACAGCTCTCCCAGCTGACTGCAAGGAAACTCCTGCAGGCCCTGGGATTCATGGCATCATGCATTCTTCTGATACCTTTGGCAAGACTTCATATGAGAAAGCTGCAATGGTATTTGAAAAGCTTATGGTCCCAACGCAGCCAAAGCCTAGAGGACGTAATCCCACTTATTCCATGTCTGCAAAAAGAATTCTTGTGGTGGGCTCAAGCAAGTCAATCAAACAAGGGCATGTCTTTCAACAGACCTCAAGCAGGTCAAATAATTACAACAGACGCCTCAGATCATGGATGGGGGGCGCACATGGAGGGCAGATGCGTTCAAGGTCAATGGACACCAAAGGAAAGACATCTGCACATAAACCAAAAAGAGATGTTGGCAGTAATACATGCAATCGAGAGTTTCGAAAAATCACTGCAACAAGGGCATTTACTAATAAGGACAGACAACACCACTGTCATGTGGTATATAAACAAGCAGGGAGGGACTCAGTCATACCCCCTCTGCAGACTATCAATGATTCTCTGGGAAAAAGCACTGAGTCTGAAGATACAACTGCAATCCCAGTTTGTGCCAGGCAAGGACAATGTACTGGCGGACAAACTGAGCAGAAATTTCTTGGATCCACACGAATGGATGCTGCATCCCCACATTTTCTCACAAATAACAAAGACATGGGGAAGACCGGACATAGATCTCTTTGCGTCTCACGAATCATCACCTGGAAAAGTTCTGTACCAGGACCCACCATCCTCTAGCCTGGACAACGGATGCTCTCTCCTTCAGCTGGAATTCCCTAAAAATGTATGCATTTCCTCCTCTGCCACTGTTGACCAAGGTGATCCTGAAGGTCAAAGCAGAACAACCAACAGGCATTTTGATAGCTCCAGACTGGCCAAAGCAACACTGGTACCCATTGCTGCTGAGCATAACTCGGACCAAACTGTGGCCTCTGCCCCTATGGTCCCTGCTCCTAACACAACACAACTACAGGACTGTTCACCAAAACCTGAAAACATTACATCTGACAGCCTGGAGGTTACCTTAACTCCTTCCGCTTCCACTCTTTCCAAGGCAGTTCAGGACATCTTATTGGAAGCACGCAGACCTTCCATCAGAAAAACCTATTCAGCCAAGTCGAAGAGATTCAGCATCTGGGCTGCCAACAGGGGTCAGGATACAACAGTACTGAGTATACCTCAGATATTGGAATACTTGGCAGAAATGTTTCACTCTGGGCTATCATATTCTTCCATAAAGATTCATGCCTCAGCAATCTCAGCAAGATACAATTGTGATCCACCAGTGTTCTCACATCCTTTGCTAAGACAGTTCCTAAGAGGGATAAAGAATATCAAGCCTCCCAGAAAACAACCAATACCTGCATGGGACCTCAATTTTGTATTGGAAAAATTAACTCTTCCTCCCTTTGAGCCAGCAGCAACCTCAGAGATACAATTTCTATCATGGAAAACGTTTTTTCTACTGGCAGTCACATCAGCAAGAAGAGTCTCGGAGATACAGGCACTCATGGCAGTACCTCCTTTCCTCATTTTTCATCAGGACAGAGTCTCTTTAAGAACAAATCCTTCTTTCATGCCAAAGGTAATTTCCAGGGTTTCTCTAAATCAAGCTATTCACTTTCCTACTTTCTTCCCCAATCCTCAAAATAGAGGGGAAAGACTGCTACATACCTTGGACATACACAGGCAACTGCACTACTACTTGGACAGAACTAAGGCCACCAGAAAGTCTGACCAGCTGTTTGTAGCCTATGCTGCTGGAAAACAGGGAAAAGCAATCTCCAAGCAAACAATTTCAAAATGGATTGGACACTGCATCAGATTCTGCTATTCTTACCATGGAAAATGTGTGCCAGCCAATATTAGGCCACATTCCACAAGAGCTATAGCCACATCCACAGCTTTCCTAAGAGGAGTGGCTACAAAGGACATTCTAGAGGCTGCTACATGGAGCTCCATGCATACATTTACCAAACACTACAACCTGCCTTTATACTCCAGATCCCGAGCAGGCTTTGCTTCGGCAGAGCTGCAGGGCATTTTAGCTACACCATCCTTTTCTTAGCTCCATCCACCCCCAGCTTGGCTATGGTATTCAACCCATATGTTATGACTGCAGTTGCATTCTTGAAGGACATAGTACAGTTTTGTACCTATGTCCGATAGATATGCAACTGCAGTTGGATTTTCCCTCCCTCCTTCCCCTCTTTTCCTTCTTTTTGGGTCCATTCCCCCTATTCCTATTAGCTGGGGGTATCTCCTATGGTGTATCTGTTTATTACTGTTGTGCATGTATGGAATTGTTCATCCATTCATAAATTTAGCCTTCCTAGGAGGGCACATGGCATCTGGGGCAAGAAACACTGAAGAAGATGGCGTCGGCCGATGCCTTTATACTCCAGCCGTTGTGATGTCAGAGAGGAGGCGACACCAGCCGACGCCGGACCCAGACTTTGGAATTCGGCCGACCGAGGGCTGCCTGAGGCAGGACAACCCATATGTTATGACTGCAGTTGCATATCTATCGGACATCTACATTTATGGTAGGTACAAAACTGTACTTTTCTGCCTACCAGTCGTGGTATTTTATGACTTTGTGTCTCTCTGTACGTAAGACACTGTAATCACTGGGTATAGCAATTTCAATGATCAATATCACTTTTGTCTTCTTTTCATGGACTAGTACATCAGGTTTTCTTGCATCTCTTTTTGAACTGTTTGTAATAGGTGATCCCATGTCATATAAATTTCATCATTCTCAGTAATGTTTTGTGGCTCATGTTTCTAGTGCTTCTCAGCTACTTCAATATTGCAATGTTTGCACAATCCCCAATGCAACAGTCTTGCAACATTATGCCTTATAGTATACAGGCCCTCTGCCATTAGTGTATTACACCCAGCAACAAGCTGTGTGACTGTTCCCAGTTCTACTTTTGCAGAACCTGCATTTATCTGTTTCTCCTATATGTTCAATGGACTTTGTAAACCAGAATTTATGTAATCCAGTATCCTGGGCTGCAAATATCAACCTTTCATCCTTTGGTTTAAATTCACCTCTATTCCTGCATCAGACCTGTTCGACATGAGGTTGTTTGAGGAATTTTCTGTACTTGCAACTACGTTTTAGCCTTTTCCAAATTTCTTGTCTTATTATCTGATCCTTCTTATTATATTTTTTCTTTTGTTTTGTTTTTTGTTTTTTTGTTTTGTTTTTTTGGAACATTCAGTTGCTGTCCAATATTTGTCTATTTCTGGGTTGGCTTCCATTCCAGCTTGACACGGATACACTTCTGCTAAACGTAACAAGTCATCTTAAATTTGTTCTTTCATGTTTCAAAACTTGTTTGGATCTGGTGAGGTCAGCAGGTATGTATGCAGTCCTACGATTACAGATCTGTACATGTAATCAATTTTGAGGAGGCCCATGCCTCCTTCAGAACAAGGACTACACTGATTTTTATATATCATTTGATAAGCATGAAGCATTTTTCTTGTTTTCCTGTTCAACTGATCTAGTAACTTTTTGAGGCCAGTCAGTGACCCCAAAACTGTAAGTTAGAGCAGGAAGAGCAAATTGGTTTATAGTTTGGGCTTTATTCCTAAATGTCAGGGCTGTTTTCTGTATTAACTTCAGTCTTCTAAAATATTCCTTACTGAGTTTTGTTCAAATTTGCTTATGTTTTTCTTTTCTATCCTTCATCAGTTCCTAGATATTTATATGCTCCCCCCTGCTCAAGATCCTTTATATCACGTTCCTGTTCCAGAATAATATTTTCTTTGTGCTGCAGCTTTCCTGTTTTAAATGTTACTTTTACACATTTATCAAGACCAAATGACATGTTTACATCATCTGAGAAAGTTATGACCACTTGCATTTGTGTTTTCTGCATCTCATCTGATGAACTATATAGTTTTAAATCATCCACAAAAAGGACATGAGAAGTCTTTACACTTTTTTTTGTTTGGGAGCCAAATTGTAACCATGACCTAATGTGTTAAGTAGATAATTTAATGAGTTAAGGGCAAAACAAAAGAGCAGCGGTGAAAATGAGTCGCCCTGGAATATCCTCCTTTTAATTTTTATCCCTAGGTAATAATTTGCCCTTTATCATGGCTTACCTGCAAAGTGGTTTGCCACTGTTTCATGGTCACTGTAATGTAATTGATCAACGTAGGGTGTATTTTATACATCTGTAAGAACTCCTTTATCCATGAATGCAGAATGCTGTCAAATGCTTTTTTGTAATCTATCCATGCCATAAGATTCTTCTTCTTTATACAATTCTCAGTTATGACTTTATTTAACAACAACTGATCCTTTGTTCCATATGACTTTCTTTTGGTGACCTTTTATTCTATTGCCTTGATTGAGTTTTCTTCTAAATATTTATAAACTGTCAGCATCAGTTTCAGTATATAATTTATACTTTATCAGAAGGCAAGTTATTGGTCTGTAGTTTTTAGGATGGTTTGCAGGTGCACTCTTAAGGAGGAATATAATTTTTCCTGTTGTTAACCAGGTTGGTGTCTGTTTGGAGTGCACATATAAGTAGTTCTTACTCAATGCAAAATTTTCATGTAAAGATGTTAATACTTTTAGCAAGATGTTAGGTACTGCACCTGGGCCTGGGGTTTTCCATTCAGGAACTTCTCTTAATTTTGTTTCAATTTCTCTGGCCATTACTTCATCCCATTTCATATCCTGTATATTTGAATGTATTACTGTTTCTTTTACTTGTTCTATCCATTCAGCATCTTTGTTGTGTTCCACAGGTCTTCTTAGATATTTTTAAAAATGTGTCTATTTCTTTTTTTTTCTGGTGGTGTTTCTATGTTTTAGTTCGTTTCCCAATTATCTGTAAAACTTTTTTGGGGTCATCAATGAATTGCTTATTTTATACTTTTTCTTTATATTTATCAGTATATCTTCTAAGTTTTGTTGCCTATGCTGATATTTTTCATTTATACAGTTATTTCCCAATCTGACCCAGCAGCTATAGCTTTAGTTGATCCCACTGCTGCTAAACACTTGGTTACTTCCAATCCTGCTCTTTCTGAGAAGGATTGGAAAGTTATCGATAAGTATGGGGAAAATGTGTGTACTTCTGCAAATTTGATTTTCAGAATTTGGAATTGTCAGGCTCATATACTAAAGTTTGTTCTGACTAAGTGTGAAAGTATGAGGAATGTTTTATCTGAAGTTTTGTCTTGTGAGAAAAAACCTGCTTTAAATAATTTAGTTTCTTCTATTGCACAGGTCACCATTTATTGTTTACAGAGTGTGTATGACTAAATTGATGGTCTTCTATGGTTATGGCCATTGGAACCTCCCAGATGATGTTAAAAATGAGATTTTTAAAATTCTCTTTGGATAGAGGTTTAGGGTCCCTCTGCTGCAGAGTTGATCAAAAAGTGTGATGAAAGGGCTAAGCTGATCCAGGAACCTCTAAGATTTTTCAGGTCTCCTTTTCCAAATTTCCTAAGAGATTTTCTAACTCCTCATCCAATTCTGGCAAAAAACAGAATAAAGTCTCAACAAAATACAGGCAAACATATTTAAGAAGAAATGGCAAGGGTATTCTAAAAATAATAAACAAAATTCCCCTGCACGTAGGGAGTTGCACGGCTAGAGGAGAGTCAAAAAGGAAAAAAGCAAGCCAGCAACAAGTGAGCCGTGAAATAATAAGTAGTTTATTTAAAAACTACTAAAGCAACATGAAAAGCTTATAAACAAACCGGTTTCGGCCCGGGTTTAGCCTAGCCTTCTTCAGTGTTTTACAAAAAAAGCCAATCATGGTGTATTTTTATACAATCATGAAAAATAGTTGATTGGTTGACAAGAATTGCTATACTCATGAATATTCATCAGATATATATACTGACAGGATTTTTCATAAATATTCATTAAGCCCTGGACTAAAAAGGGCACACCATGTTTGGTGATCCATTTCTTTTCTTTGACATCAAGTTTTTTATGCCAGCCATATTTATTAGTTCTATCACCAATAAGTTTATCAATAATTACAAAATGAAATTGAGCTGTATTGTGTATAAGTGTATGCTTATATAAAGCATTGGATGTTCTTTTGCATTTAATGTCACTCAAATGTTCGGACACATGTAACCTAAAGGGTCGAGAAGTTTGCCCAATATAGAATGAGTGACAGGTGCAACAAGCCATATATATGGCCCAATCAGTATTACAATTGGCAAAAAATTGAATGTCAAAAACTCTGTTACTATTTCTGCTAGTAAATTCCTTTGATTTCAGAATATGTTTGCAGTTGACACAATGGCCACATGGGAAACAGCCAATGAGTTTATCCCCCAAAATGGTCGTTTGGTATACCTGGGGTAATGTGGATTCAGAGTGATGTTTATAGTGATTGAAGTGTCCCGCTAAATTCTTTCCTTTGCGAAAGGAGAAGGAACATTTATTAGGAATAAGTGTTTGGATTCTGACATCCGCTTCCAATATATTCCAATTATCCTTAATAATGTTCATGAATTTGTTAGTGTTTCTACCAAATGTGGTTGTAAAACGTAAAACATTATACTGTTTAAATACTCTTTCAAATATATGAATAAAACTATCAAAATCACCACACTGTTTAAACTGTGGAAGAAATTTACTGACCTTTACTGCTTCTGGGGTTTGGTTATTCCCTTCCCCATTACCACATGTGGTGCTATTTCTCCTTTTCTTTAACCTCCAAATCCCACAGTCTCTTATTCTCTTCAACCTCCAAATGCTGCAGTCTCTCTACTGATTCTAATTCCAAATGACCTCCAGTTCAAGTCTCTTTAACTCAAGACGGGTTTTTAAGTCCTCAGAAGAAAAGGTGAACTGCCCTGTTTCTGAAGGATGCACATCCCCATCACCATATCAGTTATCTTCCTGGTTGTTGGTCCCTACTGAAATAATTTCCTCCTTAGTCAGGTTGGCATGCACCAGTCCTTTGGCTTTGCACACCTTGGCCAACTAGTTCTTTGTCAGCTTTATCCTCTGCTGACATCTGTGTCTGCTTTCCTTGACAAAACTAAACTAACAAAAATAAATAAAACTGTTGTGTAAATAAAACTCTGTATGTTTATCTTGTGGCTGTTAAGAGTATACACACCTTCAGTGACAACTGCCCACAGGCTACTGAAGTTCAATTAATATCGTACCCAGCTACCACCAATATGTGATGATCCGTACTCCAGGCCAGCAATCAAGGAACCTCAGTCCTCACCACTGACACCAGTGAGGGATGGCCACTATGAACAAAAATGGATAGACACAATATTTTCAGATGCAGCTCTCTGCACCAAGCACAATTTCCCTTCAGAACACACAGGGAGCACACTCCAGACCTAGGGCTGGACTCTCTCACTCTCCAAGCCCCAAACAAGACTCCACACTGACCACTTTGGAGCACTGTGTCCCTGTTCCAAGTTGCTGACACACACACTTGGATATTTGATTTTCACACACACACACACACACACACACACACACACACACACACACACACACACACACACACACACACACACACACACACACACACACACACACACACACACACACACACACAAGCTCTCTTGATAAGGGCTATGGTTTGTTGTTTTGTATTAAGGTCTGAGAAGCAGTTTTCTGTGAAAGCACTCACCTTTTTGTTATTAAAATTCTTGTTTTATTTCTAGTTTAGTTTATTTTTATTATGCTGCTTTTTACTGCCCATTGCTGTGGTGGTGGAAGTCCCCATGCAAATTCCAAGGTATCTGTAGTGACTGACTGCTTTGGAATAGGGAGGGAGAAGGAGAGACCTGGATTTAAAGAGTTCTGTTGTCTCCACCAAATGGTTTCTCTTACAGCATCTGCACTGGAATCAGAAAAGACACAGGATGTTGGTGCTGGGACCAAAGAGATTTCAGGTACCACTGTACTTTTCTCATATGGAGTCTTGTCAGGGGGTACCATGATAATCACAGAAGCCATTAGACCCAAAATACTGAGGCATTCCCTCACACGACTAAAGATTGAGTGGAAAACTTTAGAAATAGATCTAGATATACGTAGATCTATTTTTTTCCTTTGGAAAAAAGCTCTTTGAACTGAGGAGTCTAGTCGACATCCTTGGAATACAGTCCTGTGTGAAGGAGTCAAGAAAAACTTTTGAATGTCCTCTGGGGATCTCAGCTTGTGCAACTGATCTCTCACCCAGGTGAGAGAGAGAGAAAGATTCCTGATAGATTGAAGGAGACTCTGAAAAGATAAGCAAGACATCTAAATATGGAAACATGTGGATACTCTGTAGCCTGCAATGAACTGTAACTGGAGCTTGATACTGTGAACACTCTTGGTGCAGTGTGTTCCAAAGGGTAAGGCAAAGAACTAATAATATAGTCCAGACACAAAAAAAACTTAAAAATATCATAAGGCTGGATAAACAGGGATGAGATGACAAGCATCTTTTAAGTCTAGTGTAACCAGGAATCTTGAAAGAGGAAAAAGAGGTAACAGGTTGTGAAGTGACATCATTTTGAATTTGGGTACTATCATAAACAGGTTTAGGGAGGAATGAAATAAAGATCCAGAAACGGACTCCAAGCATTTTCTTTCTTTGGCATTAAGGACATCCTTGAATAAAACCCATTCCCACCTAGGAAGGAGGAATTGGTTCTATTACTCCTTGGGACTGCATAAAGAGTTTGATCTGGAAAACGATGAATGACCTCCTGAAAAAGAGGAATTTCCTCTCTCTGCCATCTATAACCTTACTGAATGATCTTCAGAACCAATTTGTTTGAAACTATCTGTTGCCAAAGAGGAAAATGGAGATTCAGGCTTTCTGGAAGAAAAAAGGAGCCAATGTGGGAGGGGGTCAAAAGGTCTCTTGAATAGTCATTTAGAAATGTTGGACTGTCCTTGGTTTTGAGAGGTTTAAGGCTTATTTTTAGAATAGCCGTGAAATAATAAGTAGTTTATTTAAAAACTACTAAAGCAACATGAAAAGCTTATAAACAAACCGGTTTCGGCCCGGGTTTAGCCTAGCCTTCTTCAGTGTTTTACAAAAAAAGCCAATCATGGTGTATTTTTATACAATCATGAAAAATAGTTGATTGGTTGACAAGAATTGCTATACTCATGAATATTCATCAAATATATATACTGACAGGATTTTTCATAAATATTCATTAAGCCCTGGACTAAAAAGGGCACCAAGTTTGGTGATCCATTTCTTTTCTTTGACATCAAGTTTTTTATGCCAGCCACATTTATTAGTTCTATCACCAATAAGTTTATCAATAATTACAAAATGAAATTGAGCTGTATTGTGTATAAGTGTATGCTTATATAAAGCATTGGATGTTCTTTTGCATTTAATGTCACTCAAATGTTCGGACACACGTAACCTAAAGGGTCGAGAAGTTTGCCCAATATAGAATGAGTGACAGGTGCAACAAGCCATATATATGGCCCAATCAGTATTACAATTGGCAAAAAATTGAATGTCAAAAACTCTGTTACTATTTCTGCTAGTAAATTCCTTTGATTTCAGAATATGTTTGCAGTTGACACAATGGCCACATGGGAAACAGCCAATGAGTTTATCCCCCAAAATGGTCGTTTGGTATACCTGGGGTAATGTGGATTCAGAGTGATGTTTATAGTGATTGAAGTGTCCCGCTAAATTCTTTCCTTTGCGAAAGGAGAAGGAACATTTATTAGGAATAAGTGTTTGGATTCTGACATCCGCTTCCAATATATTCCAATTATCCTTAATAATGTTCATGAATTTGTTAGTGTTTCTACCAAATGTGGTTGTAAAACGTAAAATGTTTTTAGTCATAGGTTTCTTTTTGTACATCAAAAGATTTGATCTATGTAGGCCAGAGGCAAAGTTTTGAGCCATTGTAACATACCCTGAATTATAACCCCTGTCAATAAATCTATTGTGTAAATCCTGAGCATGTTGAACAAAGCTGATATTATCAGAACAGTTGCGTCTGATTCTGATAAATTGTGATTTTGGAATGTTTTTGGCGATATGTTTTGGATGAAAGCTGGAGGCATGGAGTAAGGTATTATATTGGGGAAACTTCCTATAGATTTCAGTTTTGAGGGTATTGTCCCTATTTCTAGTAACCAAAACATCCAAAAACGTTATGGATTTTTGATCGTAAGTGACGGTAAACTGTATTCCCCATTTATTGTCATTTAAATATTCCATAAATTCCTGAAGATATGAAATATCTGATCTCCACACCATCCAGCAATCATCCAAATATCTACGCCAAATATCGATTTCAGGTAAATACAAATTATGAGTGTCATCATAAATCATAATCTGTTCAATATAAGCCATAAACAGATCAGCATATATGGGGGCAACACTTGGAAACACTCGGGAACCATTTTATGCTCCTTTGAAGCCAGCTGTTGGTGGACTTAATTGTGTCTTACCACGTTTGTGTTCAATAACGAAACCATAACATGCTTATATAAGGGATTGTGTTTCTTATTGGACTTTCTGCTATTTTGTCACTTTGGGAACTGTTTATTGCTTTGGTAATATCGATGGGCAGATGCACAGATGATTTATAGAGTGGATGATGAGCAACGAACATGCATACATCCATGAGTGGCATTATGAACATTTGGTGAAACATTTTTCTTGTCACCAGTATTATTGTTCATTATAACAAGAACAATTGAAGTACCAGCTGTTTTGAGTGCCTTATGTGATTATTGTGCTTGTGCTACAATTATTAGTATGATAGTACAACTTTAAAAAAATATATGAGTAGGATCTATCTATCTTTTTTGGTGTAAATATTGTTGTACTTTTTTGGTGCTAATTGTTACACTCTACATAATCATTCTCAAGGCCATATATATGGGAAATTATTAGTGGTTGCTCAATGGATATAATAGATTGTACCTTAACCTGGCAAGTACTATAAAGTATGCTGTTTCAAATATCTACAAGGATCCTTTCAAATAGAGACTAACTACAGGCCCCTGGCGATTGCCTTTATATATTGTATATGATTTATCTGGGAAATATAGAAATTTTTTTTCTCTATGCCATATACTGGATAGTCCACAAGTGGTTTTTCGGAGTTAATGTAGTGACATATTTACTATTATAATATTCATTTTTCATCTGTTCTTATTATGCTCTTATTTTATCTGAGAGTTTATATATTACTATCATTAGTGGATGACTTTCATTTAAATGTACCCTCTTGGAACATATATAAGTTATAGTATATGATCCATTTAATACTTGGACTTCATTGAACGATACAGGGTCTGTATGCAAAGACTTGTCTTTTCCTCTTGGACCATCTAAATAGTTACAATAGATAAATACATTTATTATCTCTATTTGTACAATTTTGAGAATTTGGGTGCCCAACACTTGACTTTAATTTTGTTAACTACTACCGAAGCTACTATACCATTATTGTTCTGTGAATGACGTGGTTATAGGGTGTACAATTTTTGTACCTACCACTATATGGCCATTATTGTCTGATTACCATTAGATTGCACACAGGACGTGGCTGTTCTTAACAATACTACCTTGATTCAGTATTATTATATTACTGAATATATATCCATCATGGATTTGAATAAAATATTTTTGGATCTATCATCGGACAAGGATGATCTTGCACCCTTTGGCATTGGTCATGATTCTGTGGGCTCTGGGAATATTACTTCCATGAAGCCGGAACAAAAATGTGAGAAACTTTTTGCTGAACTTAATAAAAATATGAAAACACTTAGGTCCTGTGTTTGGCACCATAAATTACTCAAAGCCTATTTGGCCAAGGGCATTTGCCCCAGGGGTCTGAGGGTTAAAATTCAGCCTTTGGTAACTGACCCTGATGAAAGTTTAACTACAGAATGGTCCTCTATTCAGCAAGAATGTTCAATGAAGTTTGTTAGTTCTCTATCCAAGTACTATACTAGGATCATTGACAAAGAAACAACTCAAGTGTTAAAGTTAATAGAGGATTGTAATCAGTATCAAAATGATACTTTTTTCTCTGCTTCATTATCAAAACTTAGCACTGAATTGTTAAATTTTGATACTCTTCTTAAAGAAAGAAAACTTAAAAAATTTTCTCGTGATCTTTCTGACTACGAGAAGGGACAACCCTTTAAATACACTAGACATGTCAGATTCCAAGATGGGTACAATAAAAATTCATCCAGTTCCAAAAGGAAACGTCCACGCTCTATTCTTAAAGGACGTGGCAATAATACTGAATCTACTGATTATGACACTTCATCAGGGACAGATACAGAAACACAGCCCACCATGGATTCCCCAACTCCCAAACGGAAAAACTATACCCCCCCCCTTTAGGGAACGCAGAGGGAGGAGGGGCGGTAGGAAACACAGGAAAAGTTATAAGTCTACAAAATTTGATGGAAGTACTAACGAACAAGTAAATAATGTATGTAACATTTCCAACACTGTACTTACACCTGAACAGATATCTCTACTAAATAAAGGATTATCTTTTATTCCTGTTTTTTTTTGTTTCTGAGGACATTTTTGCACAAGATTTATTTTCTTTTTGTAGACTTATTAATCTCAAATTATTTTTTCAGGATAAGGGGGATGTTGAACAGTTACAAATGGATACCTTCAAATATCATGCTTCATCATTCACACCCCCGATGCATCCCACTGTTAACTTATTTTTACGTAGTGTACTTAATGAGTTACATTTTCAGTTTAATCATTGTTTACCTATGTCCAATAATATGACTGATGGAGAGATATCTTGTTTGGAGGAACTAGTATGGAATAAAGATTTGGTCATTATCAACGCAGACAAAGGGGGAGCGGTGGTGGTGTTGGATTGGAGTTACTATGATATCGAAGCTCACAAACAATTGGGTGATGCTCGTTATTATACCAAAATGCCACTGGATCCTACCCCTGTATTTAAAAAAGAAATTGACGCTTTTTTTACGCTCTGCAGTTGATAATGGGATTATAACCACCAAAACATTAAACCATTTAACAATCACTGACCCTGCTAGACAGTTTATTTATTTTCTGCCAAAAATACATAAGGATCTTTTACATCCACCAGGCAGGCCCATTGTGTTGGGCATGGGCTCACTTACTGAGCCACTATCTGAATTTCTTACTATGTATTTGAAACCTCTGTTATCATTTGTTAGATCTCGAATACAGGACACTACTCAATTTTTGGGTATTGTTAATGATATGCAGTTAGAACAGGATTGGTGGCTTTGTACATTGGACGTGAGTTCATTATATACCAACATTCCACATTGGGCCGGACTTGATGCTATCGAATTTTGGCTCTATAAATCTAATATGTATCAACCAGGATTTAATACCTTCTTGTTAAATCTGACTGAGCATGTGCTTACTAAAAATGTTTTTTTCTACAACCAGGAATGTTTTTTACAGATCAGAGGTACAGCGATGGGGGCCTCCTTTGCCCCCATATATGCTGATATCTTTATGGCTTATATTGAACAGATTATGATTTATGATGACACTCATAATTTGTATTTACCTGAAATCGATATTTGGCGTAGATATTTGGATGATTGCTGGATGGTGTGGAGATCAGATATTTCATATCTTCAGGAATTTATGGAATATTTAAATGACAATAAATGGGGAATACAGTTTACCGTCACGATCAAAAATCCATAACGTTTTTGGATGTTTTGGTTACTAGAAATAGGGACAATACCCTCAAAACTGAAATCTATAGGAAGTTTCCCCAATATAATACCTTACTCCATGCCTCCAGCTTTCATCCAAAACATATCGCCAAAAACATTCCAAAATCACAATTTATCAGAATCAGACGCAACTGTTCTGATAATATCAGCTTTGTTCAACATGCTCAGGATTTACACAATAGATTTATTGACAGGGGTTATAATTCAGGGTATGTTACAATGGCTCAAAACTTTGCCTCTGGCCTACATAGATCAAATCTTTTGATGTACAAAAAGAAACCTATGACTAAAAACATTTTACGTTTTACAACCACATTTGGTAGAAACACTAACAAATTCATGAACATTATTAAGGATAATTGGAATATATTGGAAGCGGATGTCAGAATCCAAACACTTATTCCTAATAAATGTTCCTTCTCCTTTCGCAAAGGAAAGAATTTAGCGGGACACTTCAATCACTATAAACATCACTCTGAATCCACATTACCCCAGGTATACCAAACGACCATTTTGGGGGATAAACTCATTGGCTGTTTCCCATGTGGCCATTGTGTCAACTGCAAACATATTCTGAAATCAAAGGAATTTACTAGCAGAAATAGTAACAGAGTTTTTGACATTCAATTTTTTGCCAATTGTAATACTGATTGGGCCATATATATGGCTTGTTGCACCTGTCACTCATTCTATATTGGGCAAACTTCTCGACCCTTTAGGTTACGTGTGTCCGAACATTTGAGTGACATTAAATGCAAAAGAACATCCAATGCTTTATATAAGCATACACTTATACACAATACAGCTCAATTTCATTTTGTAATTATTGATAAACTTATTGGTGATAGAACTAATAAATGTGGCTGGCATAAAAAACTTGATGTCAAAGAAAAGAAATGGATCACCAAACTTGGTGCCCTTTTTAGTCCAGGGCTTAATGAATATTTATGAAAAATCCTGTCAGTATATATATCTGATGAATATTCATGAGTATAGCAATTCTTGTCAACCAATCAACTATTTTTCATGATTGTATAAAAATACACCATGATTGGCTTTTTTTGTAAAACACTGAAGAAGGCTAGGCTAAACCCGGGCCGAAACCGGTTTGTTTATAAGCTTTTCATGTTGCTTTAATAGTTTTTAAATAAACTACTTATTATTTCACGGCTATTCTAAAAATAAGCCTTAAACCTCTCAAAACCAAGGACAGTCCAACATTTCTAAATGACTATTCAAGAGACCTTTTGACCCCCTCCCACATTGGCTCCTTTTTTCTTCCAGAAAGCCTGAATCTCCATTTTCCTCTTTGGCAACAGATAGTTTCAAACAAATTGGTTCTGAAGATCATTCAGTAAGGTTATAGATGGCAGAGAGAGGAAATTCCTCTTTTTCAGGAGGTCATTCATTGTTTTCCAGATCAAACTCTTTATGCAGTCCCAAGGAGTAATAGAACCAATTCCTCCTTCCTAGGTGGGGATGGGTTTTATTTAAGGATGTCCTTAATGCCAAAGAAAGAAAATGCTTGGAGTCCGTTTCTGGATCTTTCTTTCATTCCTCCCTAAACCTGTTTATGATAGTACCCAAATTCAAAATGATGTCACTTCACAACCTGTTACCTCTTTTTCCTCTTTCAAGATTCCTGGTTACAATAGACTTAAAAGATGCTTGTCATCTCATCCCTGTTCATCCAGCCTTATGATATTTTTAAGGTTTTTTTGTGTCTGGACTATATTATTAGTTCTTTGCCTTACCCTTTGGAACACACTGCACCAAGAGTGCTCACAGTATCAAGCTCCAGTTACAGTTCATTGCAGGCTACAGAGTATCCACATTTTTCCATATTTAGATGTCTTGCTTATCTTTTCAGAGTCTCCTTCAATCTATCAGGAATCTTTCTCTCTCTCTCTCACCTGGGTGAGAGATCAGTTGCACAAGCTGAGATCCCCAGAGGACATTCAAAAGTTTTTCTTGACTCCTTCACACAGGACTGTATTCCAAGGATGTCGACTAGACTCCTCAGTTCAAAGAGCTTTTTTCCAAAGGAAAAAAATAGATCTACGTATATCTAGATCTATTTCTAAAGTTTTCCACTCAATCTTTGGTCGTGTGAGGGAATGCCTCAGTATTTTGGGTCTAATGGCTTCTGTGATTATCATGGTACCCCCTGACAAGACTCCACATGAGAAAAGTACAGTGGTACCTGAAATCTCTTTGGTCCCAGCACCAACATCCTGTGTCTTTTCTGATTCCAGTGCAGATGCTGTAAGAGAAACCATTTGGTGGAGACAACAGAACTCTTTAAATCCAGGTCTCTCCTTCTCCCTCCCTGTTCCAAAGCAGTCAGTCACCACAGATACCTTGGAATTTGCATGGGGACTTCCACCACCACAGCAATGAGCAGTAAAAAGCAGCATAATAAAAATAAACTAAACTAGAAATAAAACAAGAATTTTAATAACAAAAAGGTGAGTGCTTTCGCAGAAAACTGCTTCTCAGACCTTAATACAAAACAACAAACCATAGCCCTTATCAAGAGAGCTGTGTGTGTGTGTGTGTGTGTGTGTGTGTGTGTGTGTGTGTGTGTGTGTGCGTGTGTGCGTGTGTGCGTGTGTGCGTGTGTGTGTGTGTGTGTGTGTGTGTGATAATCAAATATCCAAGTGTGTGTGTCAGCAACTTGGAACAGGGAGACAGTGCTCCAAAGTGGTCAGTGTGGAGTCTTCTTTGGGGCTTGAGAGAGAGTCCGGCCCCAGGTCTGGAGTGTGCTCCCTGTGTGTTCTGAAGGGAAATTGTGCTTGGTGCAGAGAGCTGCATCTGAAAATATTGTGTCTATCCATTTTTGTTCATAGTGGCCATCCTTCACTGGTGTCAGTGGTGAGGACTGAGGTTCCTTGATTGCTGGCCTGGAGTACGGATCATCACATATTGGTGGTAGCTGGCATATTAATTGAACTTCAGTAGCCTGTGGGCAGTTGTCACTGAAGGTGTGTATACTCTTAACAGCCACAAGATAAACATACAGAGTTTTATTTACACAACAGTTTTATTTATTTTTGTTAGTTTAGTTTTGTCAAGGAAAGCAGACACAGATGTCAGCAGAGGATAAAGGCAAGCTGACAAAGAACTAGTTGGCCAAGGTGTGCAAAGCCAAAGGACTGGTGCATGCCAACCTGACTAAGGAGGAAATTATTTCAGTAGGGACCAACAACCAGGAAGATAACTGATATGGTGATGGGGATGTGCATCCTTCAGAAACAGGGCAGTTCACCTTTTCTTCTGAGGACTTAAAAACCCGTCTTGAGTTAAAGAGACTTGAACTGGAGGTCATTTGGAATTAGAATCAGTAGAGAGACTGCAGCATTTGGAGGTTGAAGAGAATAAGAGACTGTGGGATTTGGAGGTTAAAGAAAAGGAGAAATAGCACCACATGTGGTAATGGGGAAGGGAATAACCAAACCCCAGAAGCAGTAAAGGTCAGTAAATTTCTTCCACAGTTTAAACAGTGTGGTGATTTTGATAGTTTTATTCATATATTTGAAAGAGTATTTAAACAGTATAATGTTGACCAATGGCTCTGGATACAGATCCTGACCCTCTTACTCCATGGTAAAGCTGTAACTGCTGTTTCTAAATTGTCTGATATTGATTGTTTAAACTATGATAAAGTTAAACAATATTTATCGGAATGTTTTAAGTTAACACCTGAAGCTTACATAAATAAGTTTCATGAGCATAGACGCAAGGCAGATGAAAGTGCATGTGATTATATTGTTGAGATAAGCACTTATTTTCATAGGTGGATGAGTGGGTGTCAGGTCACCACTTTTGATAGGCTGACAGACCTTCTGGTGAGGGAACAAGCCCTTAGCACTTTGCTTGAGGACATGAGAATCTGGTTTGCAGACTTGGAGTGTAACTCTGCAGATGAGCTAGGGAGAAAAGGGGAGCTCCACTTAGCAGGCAGGGCACCACTGCACAAGAAGGGGGTACCCAGTACTGCACATGGATATAAGGGAATCCATGGTAGCCAGCCTAAACCATCCCAAGAGTTCACCAGTAACAGATGAAGCCACTAGTTCAGGTATATGGCCATGATCAAGAGTTAGATGTTTTAAATGTAACCAGAGGGGCCATGTAGCATACAAATGTTCACTGAAGCAAGATGGGAAACAAAAGATGAGGGAGCTAGGAAGTGGGAATAACAGCATGCCAGTGGTAAGTTGCCTGGAGATAACAGGGTTAACAAACTATCACCAGAGCTTGTATCTTATCTTAGTGGATGGAAGACAGGCCACTGCTAAGAGAGACACAGCCTCTAATATAACCATTGTGAAATCTGAAGTGCTTAAAGAGGAGCAGTACTTGCTTGGGTAGTCCACTCCAGTCAGAGCTTTAAGAGGAACCCCATTCTAAATATCTTTGGCCAAGGTTCATCTTGACTGGGAGGCTGGAAAAGGAAGCAAGCAGGTAGGTATGCTTGAGGATATCCTTGCAGATGTCTTGATAAGGAATGATTTTGATAATCCAGTACATTGTGTGCATGCAGTTACAAGCAGTCACCCTTGGAGACAGACATGTGGGTCTGGTAGCTTGGGGGAGACCCAGACAGATCCCACACATGAACCTGGGGCTGGTCGTGGCTATTTCAGGGAGGGAGCTGCTCTATAGCAGTGAGCCTAAAAGTGAGCCACAGCTGCTGGTAGGTACTCCAGGGGACAGGGTGACTGCAAGGACAGGGTTGAGCAGTAGTACCCTTGCTGACAGTGACGTACCAATGTCAGAAGATATCAGGCTTCCTGTGGAAAGGGAACTGGGAAGAGTCACAAAGGTAGAGTTGAGATAGACTCAGCTTTTGGACCCTACCTTATGAGGCTTGAGGAAGGTCACTAAGGAGGCACCTGAGTCTCAAGGAAAAGGGAAGTCTGTATACTGGAACAGAGGGTTACTGTATAGAGAGTGGACCCCTGAGGGAAGGCTAGAGGGTGAGGTAATACAGCAACTGGTAGTGGACAGAGCCTACTGTCTGGCACTTCTAGCCACAGCCCATGACATTCCTTTTGCAGTTCATATGGGCATAAAGCATACCAAGAGATGTATTATACAGACCTTTTATTGGCCTGGGATTGCAAGGGATGTAACAGGGTACTACAGGACCTGTGAGCAGTACCAAAAGGTAGGCAAGGCAGAAGACAAGGTCAAAGTTCATTTGATGTCTTTGCCTGCGATTAAAGTGCTGTTTCAGAGGGTAACTATGGATACTGTGGGGTCTCTAAGTACCCCAAGTTCTACAGGGAAGAAGTATATCCTGTTGGCAGTCGATTATACTACTAGATACCCTGAGGCTGTGGCTCTGTCCTCCATCGAGGCAGAGAAGGTGGTAAATGGTTTGATGTTCTTCATCTCACATTGCTGCAGTCCTTACACTTGGGTAGTCCGCTGTCCTCGGTCGGCCCGAATATCAAAGTATAAGGCTGACGTCGGTCAAGGCGCATTAGACTGACATCAGGACGTCAGGGTACAAATGCGCATGACCGACGTCATATCCTCAGTCTTTTTTGCCGCATGGTCCGATGCAGAAGCAGCGTTGCAAGTGCCGTTCGGCATTCTGAAATTTTTCGACCGGAGTTTCAGACCGAGTCAAAGTTGGCTAAGTACCCGCTGGGGAATATTTTAGTTTTTCTTGCCTCAGTGGTTTACGGATGTCAGAAAAAGTGAATAACTGTATTTCTTGTGGGAAACAGATACCGCATAGAGATTATCATACTTTGTGTATTCCTTGCTTAGGGCCTGAGCACGACGTTGTTGGGTGTCGCTGTGCTAGATTCAATAAGCGCACTATTAAGAGAAGGTTAGACTGTGCCAGGTTAGTCTTCGGAAGCGGTGCAATTACAATATGCCGCCGGATGCTCCGGCCCGCTTCTTCAAGAAGCGCAAGGATAAAGCAGTTAAGTCCAGGCAAGATGAGTCGTCCGTGCGGACGCCGGTTCTTTAGAGGTGTCGGTGGAGCGGTGGTTCCACCGGAGGTTTCTCTGGAGTCCCAGGGGGAGACCTTGTTATTGCAGGATGTGGCCTCTCAGGAGGCAGGTCAGGCAGAAGGGGCTTCTCAGGTTACTGTACTCCCCTCCCTTCCTAGGGTGGTTAGGCCTTCTCCTTCTGTTTCCAAGGCTTCCCCCAGAGGCAGGCCAGGTTTAGCTTCAGTTGGGGTCACTCCTAGTTCTTCAGGATCTGTGCCCAAGAAGCATATGCTTAAAATGGCAGAAGATTTGATTACTTTGATTAGAGGTTCTTTGCCCTCCTGATAAGAGGCCTAGGGTGGAACCTGAGTTGGGGAGTTTTGAGCAGGCTTCAGATGTTTCAGAGTCTTCGGCTGAAGACTTGCAGGAGTATTCTCCTTATTCTGATTCTGATGTGGATGATTCTACTCCTTCTGCTTCTCCTCCTGAGGATTTTTCTTTTCAGAGACTCTTCATTCCATGAGGGAGCATTTTAAGTGGGAAGGTCAGGACTTCTCTGATTCCAGGAAAAGGCTTAGGAATTTTTGTTTTACCCCAGCATAGGCCTTTGGCTATACCTCCTGTTCTGGATGTTGTGGAGGATGTGTTTGCAGAGGCTTCTCTTAATCCTGATTCTTTGCCTCCTGCTCCTGTTAAACCGGATAGGTACTATAGGGTGCCTGAAGCTCATAAGTATCTTTTAAGAGTCCTAGGGCGGACCCAGAAACTGTCAGTCAGGGGCCTAAGGGGTTAAGGCTTCTGTTGTTAAAAATCTGGTTCCTCCAAATAAAGAGGCCAGGGCTTTGGATAGGTGGGGAAAGAAAGTCTATACTTCTTCCACCCTAGCTATGAGGGCTCTGAATTGCCAGTTTCACATGTTGAAATACCAAAACTATCTACTTTCTCAGTTGAAGTCTAAGGTAGATGCTCTAAGGAAGGTATTGAGTGTAAAGAGTTACAAGATTTGGTACATGTCTCTGAACAAGTGGGTAAGCATTCTTTGCAATGTGGTTTTGATGCTGTACAGGCCTCGTCCAGGGTGGCTGCCACTGGGTCAGTTCTTCGCAGGCACGCCTGGCTGAGGGATCAGAATTTATCTGAGCATGTTAAGACGAGGATTTTAGATGCTCCTTTACAATCGGATGTGTTGTTTGGTTCACCTGTTGAGGCAGTCTTAAAGAAAATGGAAGACAAGGCTAAGTCTATGCAGACTGTTAAAGATTTTTTGCAGGTTCAGCCTCCCAAGTTTAGCAGAAATTGGCCTACCAAGGGGTGGACGTATCCTTCTTATGATTCTCAGTCTAGGGGTAGGTCTAGACGTGGTAGGGGCAGAGCTCAGGGCTCTTTCAGGCCTAGAACAGTGTTTTCACCTGCACAGTCTTCTGGTGAGGGTAGGGGTCAGTCCTTTCGTAAACAGACCCAATGACCTACCTTTTCAGCTGCCAGAGTCTTCTCGTCTGGCAGCACCTTTGGGAGGAAGGTTGGCACTTTTCAAGGAAAATTGGAGTTTAATTACCCAAGACAGATGGGTATTGGATATCATTCCCCGAGGTTACAGGTTTTATTTCCATACCTTGCCTCCTTTCAAAGGCATGCCAGACGTTCCTCCTCAGCAAAGAATAGAGGCTCACAAACAAATTTCTCTGCTGCTCCAAATAGGGGCCATACAACCGGTCCCTCTGTCAGAAGTGGGCCTAGGATTTTATTCTCGCCTGTTCCTAGTACCAAAGAAGGGGAACACGTGGAGACCAATTTTGGATTTATCTATCCTCAACACTTATCTGGACATTCCCAAGTTCAAAATGTTGACGTTACAACAGCTTTTACCTCTGCTGGGCAAAGATCACTGGATGGTGACTCTGGATCTCAAGGAGGCTTACCTTCATGTTCCTATCAGGCTAAGTTGCAGGAAGTATCTACGTTTCGGGCTGGGACTTCTCATTATCAGTTCTCTGCATTGCCCTTTGGCTTATCTACTGCGCCCAGAGTGTTCACGAAGGTTCTGGCTCCAGTGATAGCTTTCTTCAGGCTAAGAGGAATTCAGATCTATCCTTATTTGGACGATTGCCTGATTCTGGCTCAAGGAAAGGACAAACTTCTTCATCATCTCTACATTATGTGATAGCAGTGCTAAGATGCCTGGGGTATTCTGTGAACGAAATAAAGTCCAGTCTAGTACCCTCTCAGGACATGTGCTTTCTGGGTGTGAGACTGAATACAGCATCCCAGATGGCCTTGACCCCGGACAAACAACAGAATCTTTCTCTTTACTTCCATCAATTGTCTCATCAGTCCAGGCTGACTGCAAGGACAGTCCTTCAAGCCTTGGGGTTCATGGCATCTTGTATTCTGGTGCTTCCCAATGCCAAACTGCATATGAGGAAGCTACAATGGTATCTCAAAAATGTATGGACACAGCACTGCCAGGATATGGACACTGTCATTCAGATAATACCTTGCATTCAAAAGGAATTTTTGTGGTGGGCTCAGGAATGTCACCTAAACAAGGGACTCTCTGTGACCCGGCCAGAGGCGAGTCAGATTCTAACGACAGATGCCTCAGACAAAGCTTGGGGAGCTCATCTAAATGGAAAGTGGATACAAGACAAGTGGCCTGCCAGACTTCTACATCTACATATCAATCTGAAGGAGATGTTAGCAGTCCAATTTGCATTAATAGCTTTCAAGGATTTACTTCTTCCAGGACAGGTGTTGATTCTAACAGACAACACAACTGTCATGTGGTACATCAACAAGCAAGGGGAACACATTCTTATCCTCTGTGCAGACAAGCAATGATTTTGTGGGAGACTGCTCTCTGTTTACAGCTAAATCTTCAGGCAAGGTTTCTGCCGAGCACAGAACTCCTTAGCAGATGTGTTGAGCAGACAAATAATGGATCCCCACGAGTGGAAATTGGATCCTCAAGTTTTTCAGAAATTGACAGTGTCATGGGAACTCCAGACATAGATCTGTTCGCTTCTCCACTAAACTACCAGCTGCCAAAGTTTTGCACAAAAGTTTTTCATCCCACAGCCTGGAAAGTGGATGCTCTTTCATTCAATTGGAGCAATCTTCATGTGTATGCCTTTCCACCTCTGCCTCTCCTCCCAAAGGTACTTCTGAAGGTCAGACAGGACAAACCAAAGATGATTTTAATAGCTCCAGATTGGCCTCGACAGCATTGGTACCCACTACTGAGGAGTCTGGTACGGGAGCCGCCATGGCCTTTACCTTCGATTCCACACCTGCTGTCTCAGGAGAACAGTCATTTACTCAATGTCAAACTTCACTCTCTTCACCTGACAGCTTGGCATATTCTGTTTTAAACCCTGGAGGGTTTCAGCTTCCACAGCAAGTTTTGAATGTTATTTTGGAGGCCAGAAGGCCTAGTACAAGGAAAGTGTACGCAGATAAATGGAAGAGATTTTTATTTTGGAGTGCAGCAAAAGCATTTGATGTTTCTAAGCCTAATTTAAGTGTGGCTCTTCAATATCTTACTGAGTTACTGGACAAAGGTTTGTCCTTCTCTTCTATTAAGATTCATGCTGCCGCAATTTCTGCTCACTATGATTGTGACCCACCATTGTTTTCTCATCCTTTGTTTAAGCAATTCCTTAGAGGGCAAAGAATATAAGACCCCCAAGAGCTCCTACTCCTGCTTGGGATCTCAATTTTGTGTTGGAGAAACTCACTCTACAACCTTTTGAGCCTGCAGCTACTGCTGAGTTGAAATATTTATCATGGAAGACTGCTTTTTGTTGGCCATTACCTCATGTAGAAGGGTTTCTGAATTACAGGCCCTTATGGCAGTTGAGCCTTTCTTAATTTTCCATAAGGATAGGGTATCTTTGCGTACTAATCCTTCCTTTATGCCTAAAGTGGTTTCTAGTGAGCTTTAAACCAAACTATTCATTTGCCTACCTTTTATGCAAACCCCCAAAATAAAGGGGAAAAGATTTTGCACACTTTGGATATACACAGGCAGTTGCGATATTATTTGAGCAGAACTAAAGGGTTCCGGCAGTCTCAGCAGTTATTTGTTTCTTTTGCTTTGAGTTCTCAGGGCAAGCCTGTGTCAAAACAAACTATTTCTAGGTGGATTGGGTGTTGCATTGCTTTCTGTTATTCCCATCATGGCAAGGAGGTTCCAGCTGGGATTAGGCCTCATTCCACTAGGGCTACTGCCACTTCGACAGCTTTTTTAAGGGGGGTGGCAACTAAAGATATCTTGTAGGCAGCTATCTGGAGTTCAGTGCATACCTTCTCTAAGCATTATCACCTTCCACTTTACTCTAAATCTAGGGCTGGTTTTGCCACTGCTATTTTACAGGGCATTTTGGCAGCTCCTGCTTCTTTATAGTTGTGCCATCCTCCCTTACCTCTGCTTTGGGAATCTACCCAAGTGTAAGGACTGCAGCAATGTGAGATGAAGAACATAGTACAGTTTTGTACCTACCATAAATGTAGATGTTCGAAGATCCACATTGCTGCAGTCCAATTTACCCTCCCTCCTTCCCCTCTGTAGTTAGAGGCGGTTGTGTGGGTTGGATTGTAAATATTGTGTATATTGTATATATTGTACATATTATTTGTGCTAGGGTGGTTGGTTGGTTGTTTGTTATCTTTGGATTTTTGACCTTTCTTGTTAGGGTCTTCTGACATCTGGGGCAAGAAAAGACTGAGGATATGACGTCGGTCATGCGCATTTGTACCCTGACGTCCTGATGTCAGTCTAATGCGCCTTGACCGACGTCGGCCTTATACTTTGATATTCGGGCTGACCGAGGACAGCGGACTACCCAAGTGTAAGGACTGCAGCAATGTGGATCTTCGAACATCTACATTTATGGTAGGTACAAAACTGTACTTTAGAGATTTTCAGCAGGGTAGTTTTCACAAGAGAATGCTGACTGACAGAAGTGCCAATTACATGTCAGACCTGCTGACTTGTCTTTGGAAGTGCTGTCAGGTGAAGCACCTAAAGACCATCCCCTACCACCCCCAGACTAATGATCTTGTGGAGAGGTTAAACTCTACACTAAAAGCCATGGTACAGGAATTTGCAGACCAGTTTAAGAGAGAGTGAGACAAATATTTACCCCACCTGCTGTTTGCATACAGTGAGGTACTCCAGGAATCCACAGGTTTTTCACCCTTTGAGTTGCTGTATGAGCATAGGGTGAGGGGGCCTTTAGATTTCATTCATGGTGAGTGTGAATCCCACAAGGAGTCTGTTGTGGTGTATGTCCTAAACCTCAGGACAAGACTTAGGGAGCTAATGAGCTTGGGCCAGGAGAACCTGTCAGGAGCCCAACAACAGAAAATGGTCTGGCATGAGAGAAATGCTTAAGCCCGAGAGTATGCTATGGGACAGTAGGTTATGGTGCTCATTCCTGTCAGACACAATAAGCTGCAGGCAGCTTGGGGAGACCCTTTGAAATGGTAAGGAAGTCAGTGATGTTAATTACATGGTAAACTTACTAGACAGGAGGCAGGAGAATAAATTGTACCATGTTAACATGATGAAGTCTCACCATGATAGGGAGGGAGGTCCTGGGCAGACTGCCAAGGGCAAGGTTGACCATTAAGCCCAGTAAGGGTCAGGTGGGTATGGCAGAGGTCTCCTACCTGGGACATAGAGTGGGGGGTGGTAAGATCAGACCAGAACCTGCCAAAGAAGAAGCTATTCAGGTGTGACCTGCCCCTGTTACCAAAATCAAGTGAGGGTACTCTTTGGGACAGCTGGTACTATAGAAAGTTTATTCAATTGCAATTTTAGTGCAATAGCTGCTTCCCCCACAGACCTGATGAGGAAAAACAGGCCAGATAAGGTAGTGTGGACCTCAGTCTGCAAGCAGGCAATTCCAAGAGCTTAAAGGTGCTTTGGGAGGACCCCCTGTGTTAGCCAGTCCTGACTAAAGCAAATAATTTGTTGTGCAGGTGGATGATTCAAACCATGGGGTGGGGGCTGTACTCAGCCAGGTTTCTTCAGAGGGAGAAGAGTACCCAGTTGTATATCTAAGCCGTAAACTCCAACCCAGGAAGCAATGTTATACAGCTGTAGAAAAAGAATGTCTAGCCATAGTATGAGCACTGCAGAAACTTCAGCCCTATCTGTGTGGAAGGAAATTCACCATGGTTACAGACCACAATCCCTTAACATGGCTACATCATGCCAGCCAACAAAATGGCAAGTTATTAAGGTGGAGCCTTGGGTTGCAGGCATATGACATGACAGAGCAGCAGTGTAGTGAGGTCAGCAATGCCAATGCAGATGGGCTCCCAAGACAGGGTATAGATTAATGTGTTCCCAGACAGGTGCATTTCCCTCAAGCATCATTTTTCCAGGGTTACTTGAAACACTAGCTTAAGTCTTCAAAGGGGGGAGGGTTGTGATGCCATCTGTGCCATGGAAAATAGGGCAGTGCATGTGTAATGCATAGTTAACTGGAGTTTTGTAAAACCCTTTATTTCATTTGACTATCACAGTGATTTGTACAGATGCTTGTGTTAAAATGTATTTGTAAAGTTGCTTGTGTTAAAAATGCATCAACAGTTGGTCCTGCTGGACAGAAAAGAGATATACATGTATGTCAGTATTATTATAACTGATTAAATATATATGCTTTAACAGAGAATTCTGGAAGGGAAGAGGTTAATCTCAGTCCAGCTAATTTTGAAAAAATAGGCTGAAAATTAAATGGGTTGGTTTAGCCCATAAAGATATCTTACAGGTCTGAATGCAGCCAGAAACAAAAATGTCTGGGGAACCAGGACTAGGAATCATACTGTATTGTCCTTAGGGGTGAACTAAGTGCTACCCTGGAAGTCTGGCAGGTTTTGAAAATGTTTTACAGCTTTCAGGTGCTGCAACAGGTCTTAGCAAAGCTGCGGGTGTAATTGTACCAGAGTCAGGTGACCAGATGTGATGTCATTCTATAACCAGGACTGAAATTATTTTTTAGATATTAGTGAGAGATATGACAGTACTCTCACAGCAGCACTTTGTTCTTTGGAACCTAACAGGAAAGCTATCTCACACAACCACCCACCTCATCTTGCCTTGCTGTAGTAAGCAATTCAACACCGCTGCTTGCCTTGCTATAGTAAGCAACTCAACACCTCTGCTTGCCATGCTGTACTAAGTAACTCAACATTCATCATCTTGCCTTGCTGTAATAAGTAACTTAACTAGGGAACAGTAATTCTTTAGTCAGTCTGAAAAGTATAGTGAGATAAGTGAAGTATTGTTTTTCTGCATTTGTGTGAATATATCCAACAGTATTATTTTTATATCTCCTTTGATTGAAACTCTGGTGTTTATTGTAAGTAGATATTCAGTATTGTCATATTTTCTATTTTATTATGTATTATTACATATTTCTATACCTTTTATTGTGGCTGGTCTTTTAGAGAATAGTTTTAACATCTTAAGAGTATTTATGTTTATTTTACTGATACTGTGGCCACAGTTGAAAGCCTTGCTGCACTGGTCAAACTCTACCATGTATTAGTATTAATTTTTCTCAGAATAATTGGGTACCCTTGTAAAAGCCTTAGAGTAGCTGACTGGTGGCAGCATAATTACCTTATAGTCTGGGCAGAGGAGGCACAGCTGGTAAATCTATGCCAGCCTTTCCCAGGTGTGTGTGTGTGTGTGTGTGTGTGTGTGTGTGTGTGTGTGTGTGTGTGTGTGTGTGTGTGTGTGTGTGTGTGTGTGTGTGTGTGTGAAAACCAAATATCCAAGCCAAGAAGAAACTTTGCAGTGTGGAGGGTGTGATGTTCACTTCCTAAATTATGTTATGTTATCCATATTAGGCCCACTCCTATTTTCAATTTTTATTAATGACCTTCACTCAGCAATTCCTCATGCCACCTGTATTCAGTACGCAGGCAACTCTACAATAATTTTTTCAGCTACTTCTCCAACTGAACTACAGACCCTTACCCAAAAAGCATTCAATACAGTTGAACAATGTTTTTTAAACCACTGCATCCTCCTAAACCCCCAAAAAACTAAACTTTTACTTTTCAGTCCAACCCGAAAATCAACCCCAATAAATTTCACAGTCATATCTAATAATGGCACTCTCATATCTCCTGATCCAACCACTAAACTCTTAGGAATAGCAATAGATAACAGCCTTAACTTTGACACTCATATAAATAGCACAATAAAATCAGACAACAAAAATTGGGGTCCCTCTATAGAATCAAATCCTTTCTTACACCTGTAGCCAGGACCACTATAGCCAGAACTCACTTAATCTCCACTCTACTCTATGCTTCACCTATATACACTAATCTTTCTAAAAACAACCTCAACAAACTGGCAATCTCCTATAATAATATTGCTAGATTTTCCACTGGCTCTCCTTTTAGAACTCACCACTGTCTTCATCTAAAGCAACTAGGATGGCTAGAGTTTCTAAACCAGCTTTAATTTTACCAGCTTGCTATAGCCCATAAGACCCTGTATCAACCCACCAACACACAAATACTTACTAACCTCATTACCCCTTACAACAATCTTAAGAATCTACGCTCCTCAAACAAACTGCTGATCAATACTTGCAGATCCAACAACTTGGCAGGAGACTCTCTGTTCTCTAATACTGTTGGCAAGCTCTGGAATCTTCTACCCTCTGAACTCGTATCTCTGTCTTCACTAACACTTTTTAAACAGAATCTAAAACTATTTGTCAATACACATTGGTTATGCCCCTGTACTAACCCTGACTAACTTTCTGCCTTTACACTAATGAATACTCTTCACCTTTATAGGCGTATCCTTTAAGAACCAAATGACCATGTTATTGCAATTTAAATATATGTATATATATAAATAGTAACATCTCTTGTACATTACACTTTACTGTTTGTGTTTTGCTCATGATGAGTATTGTATTATTTTATTATCAACAGCTGTTTTAACTTGGATTGTTGCAACTTTCTATATTGTATTTTGTATGTGTCTTGAAGCTTTTCGGGACATGTATCCAGTTAGACTAGCCTAGTCAACAAATGTAAAATAAATAAAATGTTATGTACTTAGTTCACTTAATAAAAATCGAACTGTAAAATATAACTGTAAATTACGTGCTACAAAATAATCAAATAGAAAGTAGTAGGAAGTCGACAGTTGAGTTAAAAATGGAATATCCTTTACTGAAACACACAAACAAGTGATCGTAGCTGAGTATAATGAAAAGCGTCAAAACATTCCTTATTGATATATAATCAGGTTGTTTGGAACAAGGGAGTAGTTACAGAGGATGGTTCTGTTAAGAGCAATAAAAGCATTAAAATCATTCCTTTAGCCAAGCCCCCCTTCCCCCTTAACACCATAGTATAATCAGAGACTGTGCTGCCTAAAACTGAAACTGGAAAGCTACAGACAAATTAAAATCTAAGACCAGTTTATTAGCATTTTGTATAGGCTAACCAACTAATCAAAACATTATTAATTAAGAAACTAACAAACTAAAAAATGACTGACTGATTAACAAAAAGATCTACCAATAGACATCTACCAGAAAAAATTATAATAAATATACAGCTTTTAACAAAGATCACTTTTGTATCAGATAAAAACCTCATCAGGTTTGTGCATCAAAAACAAATCATAATATGAATGAACATGTGTATAGATATACAACTGAAAACCTAAGTAGGATGAAAAACATAAAAAATAATTGCTCATCTGGAAACACAGTGATAAATGTTAAAATAAAGCACTAAAACCATGCCATGGGGATCTGTTAAAGTGTGGCATCTAAGAAAACAGTTTGAGTGTGTAAGAATGCACTCGAGAGTAATTGCAACCTTTAAAACAGAAAAAGAAAAAGATTAGGCCCAAAAAGAAAAAGATTAGGCCCAAAAAGAAAAAGATTAGGCCCATGCACATTCTGTGCACTATCAGACTTTCATCGTCTAAAAGAAAAAAAGTGTAACAAAAGTGTTCAGTTTAAAATCTAAAGTAGCATTTAATGTGGAGCCATGAAAAATGATTAATGTATACTGGAGCCACCTAAAGTATGTCCTTTATAACATTGTAGGTTAGTGCTAAAAGAAGTAAACAGTGTTTGATATTTCCAAAAAGTCCAAAATACTGCTCTTACTGGTAAATGCTCTTGTGAAGACAACCAATAAATGTATAATAATAAAGCGTAGCACAAGAGCAAAAGTAAGGGTCAAATCTTGTATTCAAAACCAGATAGTTTATTGATAAAACAGTGGATAAGCGCTTTCGCTATAGAATAGCTTCATCAGATCACAATACTTGTTTAAAATGAACTGTTTAAATACATTTTGGGAACGAGAAATTCTATTTAAAGAGAAGTTTTTCAGTGAACATGTCATCTTTTTTTCGTAGATTTGTAGACGATGTCTTTTTTCTATGGAATGGCACAATAGATAATCTAGAAAAGTTTTTAAATACTATGAATAATTTGACAAATTGTTTGAAATTTACCATGCAATATTCTTATGAGAAGGTAGTGTTCCTAGATGTCCTTGTAGAAAGATTACATAATGGACTTATTAATACAGGAGTATATCGGAAACCTTGCCATAGCAATATGTTGCTACATAGGACGAGTATGCACCCACCTCATATTTTCAAAAATATAATCAAAGGAAAATCTTTAAGATGTTCTAGGCTAAATCCGTCAGAAGCAGGTTTAGAAAAAGACCTATTATGTCTACGGAATAGATTAAAGGATAGGGGTTATAAAACTAACGAAATAGAACAATACACTACTCAAGCCCTTAATTTACGTGATGTTAGAGGTAGACCTTACTTTGGCCCAGTACAGGATACTATCAAAACTGATGCACCCTCGACACTCCTGAATGTTAAATTTACAACTAGCTACACAACAGACTTATGTGAAGTCAAGAATATTATTTGTAAACATTGGGATATACTTAAAGTTGACGAAGATATTCTTAGTATAGTTGGTAAAGAACCGTCTTTCATATATAGAAATAGAAACAATTTAAAAAGGCTCCTGTGTTATCCTAAGAGAGATACACAGCATGTTAACTCAGGACACACAGAAAAATGTGGCCATTGCAATTTTTGCTGCTATATTGATAGTAATACAACATTTACTCATCCAGATAATGGTAAAATATTTCATATTACAACATATGCGAACTGTATGACACCTAATGTTGTTTATTTGGCAGTTTGTAAAGTGTGTTCATCATTTTATGTGGGTAAGACGAATCGCCCATTACGCGAAAAGATAAGGGAACACATTTATAATATCAGAAAAAGTAATATACAGAATGCTCTAGCCAAGCACACTGTTTTACACAATACCCAACATGAGTTTCAATTTAGAGTACTAGAAGTAATAGAGCCTAATATAAGATGAGGTAATATAGTGACATACACAGAGGAAAAGGAAAATAATTGGATCATTTTATTGAGAGCAGATAGAGGCTCAGGACTAAATGATAAAGTCTCTATTAAACCTGTGCTTAGACAAAGCAGACACATAAAAATATAAAAATATTGAATATATATATTTTTAATATTTTTAACAATAAATTTTTTTATTTGCATTTTATACCATATTTTATAGGTTGTCTTGTTTTAGATGGCAAGATTTAATATTTATGATGTTTTACATGTTTGTTAGTAGTAATCAATGCATTGATATATTCTTGTATATGCTGCTTTAAATGTTGAATGAACTAATTAATGTGTGATGATGATTGGTTCATTTGAATGTATTCATTATATGTTTTAGTATTTAAACAGTTCATTTTAAACAAGTATTGTGATCTGATGAAGCTATTATATAGCGAAAGCGCTTATCCACTGTTTTATCAATAAACTATCTGGTTTTGAATACAAGATTTGACCCTTACTTTTGCTCTTGTGCTACGCTTTATTATTATACAGTGTTTGATATTTGTTTTTAAACACAATATAAGCAAGTAATGTCAGCATTAATCAGTTCCATATCAGTGTTTTAAACAGTGGGGCAATTTTCTGAGATCTAGTATGCTTTTTATGGAGCAATAACAATTAAGCCCCAGTTTTCTAAAATAATTCAGTTTCAGCTGCCACAGTAGTTCACGTTTTTCAAAAAGAGTAGGGACATCTCCTTCCAGTTCCAAAAGGTCCACATGGTCAATAATTTGAAATTTAAAGCCAGTGTGTTTTTTTTTTTTTTTGTGTAGATGCAGGTGCCAATCCAGTACGTTATTCTTGCACTTAGCTCTAATTTCAGAAAGATGGCCAGAAATCCTTCTTTTAAGTCAGTGGAAACACTGAAGCAAAAACTGGCAGTAGTTACTGTATTAATCATATTAGCAGCAGAATATCCTTTTTATTTGCAAGCAGCAGCAGGGAATGACAGCATTTCTGCAGTCCTGCTACAAAGATACCCTCATACCTAACAACAGGGAATTCAGACCAAACTAAGAGCTATTACCTTTCTCAGCAGAATGTTGACAGTGGAAAAGGGTTATCACCCTTGTGTAAAGGCTCTGTTAGCTATATATTGGGAAAGTCAACAGTCAGAATTTATGACACAGTTCTCTCCAATAGTAGTTCAAACGCCACACCATACAGTCAAGACCCTATTGTATTCAGACAGATGCAGAGCTGTAAATCAAGCCACATTAAGTAGTTTATAACTTTAGAACAGAAAAATATTTCAGTAGAGGTTGGGAAAAATATTACCTGTCACAACAGTTGCTTTATAAAGGAACTCCTCATGTTTGTGAGAAACAGATGGGCAAGGTTCCTAATTCACCTTTTTCAGACTAATTTAATACATAGCCCAGGTGTGTGTGTTGATGGTTCAAGATTTTATGAAAAAGGCACATATTATACAGGATTTGCAGTTTACACTAACACTACGCAACCAGAGACTCATGATTAAGCTTCCTGGGTAACTGTCAGCTCAACGAGCAAAGTTAAAGTCTGTGCTTTATGCTATAAAGCAGTATGGGGACAGTCAGTTAAACATTATTAGTGACAGCTCCTATGTGGTAACAGTCCTTACCATATATTTGAAAATTTGGGCTAGAAAGGTATTTGTAGACACCAAAGGTAAACCTTTACAACATGCAGCAGTTCTGAAAGAATTAAATGACTTAAGGTAAAAAAAAACAGAAATAAATGGAGTACCTGCAAAGTAAAGGCACATCAAGTGAAAGACAGTAATCTTCACATCACTGGCAATTCCATAGCTCATGCAGCAGCAAAATAAGCTGCCAAGGAGGAGATTCCTCTATATCCAATGCAGTGGGAAGAGATGAAGGTTGAAGGTATAACAGAGGTAAGCCAGGTGAGCTCAACAGTTAAGGCAGATCTGGCAAAGATCCAAGACATGCAAGGAAATGCTAATGAAAGGGCACAATGCAAACTTGTCAGTCCGGTCCCTGGAGCAAGGATGTATGTGCACAAAACAGAAAAATGGGCACTTTTGCCCTACATACCAAAATTATTGGCTAAGCAGCTAAACAAGTACAACCAGGTCATGTAGGTTTTCAGAAAATTTGGCCTATCATAAAGTGTAAGTTCTGGAACCCTCAGCTGAAAAAACGATGTAAAGAAATTCAGAAAGGGTACATAATATGTCTGCAGACTAACCCTATGTTGAAAACATCTCAGTTGCAGAGAGTGCCAGTTTCAGAGGGAGCATGGTACAGTATACAGATAGATTTTGCAGGACCTCTTCCTCCAGCAAAAGGGGGTTACCGATACTTGTTGGTAGTGGTAGACACTTTCACCAAGTGGGTGGAAGCTATTCCCACTAAGGATATGACGACAAAAACTACAGCATCTGCATTATGGAATAACATTTTCTGTCACTGGGGATGGCCCCAGATTATTGAGTGTGACAATGGTACTGAGTTCACAAGTCAGGTTATGAAAGAAGTGTGTAACTTTTTAGGGATACAGCAGAGATTCCAAGTTCCATATCACCCACAGTCTAACAGAATAGTAAAAAAAAAATAAGACCATTAAAAAAAGACTTACTAAAGTATATATAGAAAAGAGACCTAACTGGGTCATGTATTTGCCAGTTATTTTGATGGAAATAAGAGCATCACATAATGCTAAGTCAGGAATTTCACCTTTTATGTTAAAGGAACACTCCACCCTAGAACTAAAAAAATATGTTTTTTTCAGTCTATCTTTGTTTCCAGATCTATTTTAACACCTAAAATTGACTCAAAGTGCTTTATTAGTAATTTTAGCTATTTTACCACAACATGGCTACCGATGGGGCTTGCTATATCAACGTGATCTTCTTCTCCTTCAAGCCTTTCTCTTTCCCATAAAGCATTTCAAGTCTCCTTTCTGTGACTCATGCCAGACATAAGAGTAACTGTGAATTCCCATACCATTGACATATAATGGGAAATCTGTGACTCACTGTCAGTTTGGATTTTGTCTGTGTTAGGCCTGCTCATTTTCTGTTGCTAATCACCCTCATTTATGTTTTAGATCACAGCTTGCTTTACAGTATAATTTGAAGTTATCTAGCAGCAGACAGAGTTGTAGCTAAATTGGATGCCTTTGTTCTAAGTGTTCTTTTGTAGTCCTACCTGAATTGACATTCCCTCCTCCCATACTACTGCAAAGGTGTGAAAACTGCCACTGCAACTGACAGCTCACAATTGAAAGGAAGGGAGTGCCATTTCAAATGTCTTCCCCTCTGCCTGCAGAATCATTTGTTAGACAGCAGCAGAAAGATTTATGTAAAAATTTCTAAAAAAAAAAAAAAGAAAAAATTTTCACTTTTAT